>NW_023416925.1:145497-152274 GCF_002922805.2 Oryzias melastigma | reverse complement strand
GGTCATTAATAATAAAATAAAGTGATCTGGAGGGCCGGATCCGGCCCCCGGGCCCTGACTTTGACAGGTGCACTACAGTGATGACAGTGGTACAGGCTCAATGCACAGATGTATCTTTTGCTTCCTATAAAACACAGAGTAATTCCAGTCTTTTAGCATTCATACAGAGTGCAGAAAACACAGGAAACTCTTAAATCATCACAAGATGATTTTTCTTAATTTCTTCTAAAATTAACTTGTTACTCCTAAAATAAAAACATTCAGAAAAACATTCAGAAACTAACAAATGAATGATACTACATATTTATTTATTGTTCTAGTTGCATATTTTTTATTTTTATTACAAAACATTTCTTCTTCTTGCAGCAGAGTTGTGTTTTTTCAGAATCTCAAAGTTTGATCATGTTTAAAGAAACCACAAGAAAACAAAATGTACATCTCAGACTGCACAGGCCTCAGTTGAAATTAATCTTCAAATGTTGTAGCTGCATAAATAAAGAAAAATACATTGGAGATATTTGGTAAATAACTAACATTTTTACACTTCCCCCTCTGTTTTTAGAACACACTCTCATTTACTGAAATGAATCCAATGTTAATTATTTGCAGCTGAAGTACAGGCAGAGTCGAAGCGCAGAAGGACCCAGCCTTTACCATCACATGCCGGAAACCATCGACACTCAGTTTGCCAGAGAGCAGATGGAGGTTCTCAGTGAGGTACGGCTGCTTCTGTCAGACGACTTGTGTGGATCTCAGAGGAGAAGCTGCTGTTTGAGGTGTTCACCTCAGAGCTCCAAACTCTGATGATGATCATCATCTCTGCAAACATCCCACGCTTCAAGACTCCACATTCAGCTGGAGAAAAGATGTTTCTCTCAGCCGCAGTTCAAACACTAAAAATCCAAGCGTCTGTTGATTTTATTCCTCTTTCTCAAGGTCAAATACAAGGAAGACGGCAAAAAGGATCTGAGTGTCAGTCTGTATTCTGTGCTTCCTGAAACCCTGGAAACGCAGCGCGCCAAAGAGCTGAGCGAGATGCTGAGTGAGGTGAGTGCGCCCATCGTTCACGGAAAGACTAAATTAAAATAAGAAAAATAAAACTTTAAAGAGAACTGACTAAGAGGCGGGATTTAGAGTATGACTCCACCCACCCCAATTAGTTGTTTTACTCTTTTTTTGTTAATACAACTATAAGAAAATGTAAATCTGTGCTGCTAAAATGTGTTCAGTGGGGAAAAAATATATTTTAATCAGCCACCAACTGTGCAAGTTCTCCCACATAAAAAGATGAGAGGTTTACCATATCATAGGTTTGGCTCAACTATGAGAGACAGAATGAGAAAAAAATCCAGGAAATAAGAATTTGGTCAAAAACTAAAGTTATTAGTAGGTATGTTGTTTTCTGGATGCAGCTCAGCGTTCTTTCTCCTTCAAGGTTCTTACCAAAAAGTTCTGTTTTGGTTTCATCTGACCAAAGGACATTCTTCCAATCCTCTTCTGCCACATGAGAACTTGTTTCACTTTGATAAATATTTTTAGTTTAGGTCAAACAGAAATGTTTTTTCAGCACTAAGACAGTCTTAATGTGTTGTTTTATTAAAATGTTTCTCAAGGCGAAATACAAAGAAGACAGTAAAAAGCAGAGCTCAGCGTCTTTGTACCACCAACTACCTGAAACTCTGGAGACGCAGCACGCCAAAGAGGCTGCACTGCTGCAGAACCAGGTACACCTCCAGCTCCTTCTGTGCTTAAAGAGCATTGAGTCAAAGTCTGAGCAGTCACTGTTCTTCTGCTGAAAGCTTCAGTCGCTGCACTCGCTGTTTTGCAGCTCCTGTACAAAGAAGCTGTGAAGAAGGAGTTGTCACGTCCGGTTTACCACCAGCTTCCTGAGACCCTGGAGACCCAGTTCGCTCGGGAGGTCACCGACTTACAGAGTCAAGTAAGAGCAGCTTGAGTGTTTAAAACAGCCCCCCCGAAAAGGCTCATTTAAGCTAGGAACAAGTGAATGACATCAGATTGTTGCCTGGAACATCATCTGCAGCCTGAACCGTTCAGGATGACGCCCACTGCAGGTCGACTTCAGGTTAAAACACCCACATGCTGGAAAAGTACGGATGGGGGGGATCAGCATCAGCTTGTTTTGAACAAGACGCTTAACTGTTGGAGCTTGTGGAAAACCTGTCAGCCTCGTTCTGGCAGAGTGGGAACAGCAGATGGTAAAGGACATGCACAGGAGAATCACAGCCATGAAAACCGGCTCTAAATTTAAACACGCGTGTTCTGTTCCTGATGACCCAGAAGTCCAGAGCGCTCAGCTCAAACACATTTAAATGATCCCAGAAAAACGTCCCCTCCAAAATATCAACCTTAAATCATGAGCTAACGCTCACTCCAGCAGTCTGCAGACAGACTGTGTTCTATCAGAGATTGTTTCACGTTTGTGTTCAGGCGAAAACCTTTTTTCATAATCATTTTTAAAATTTTTTTAATTTAATGTAGTCTAATTTCCTAATCAAAAAAAAAAAGTTTGCCCAGATCATTCCAGACTAGAGTGCAACGGATCGCAAAACTCACAGTTCAGGTCATGTCATGGTTTTAGAGTCACGGTTTGGATCATTCTTTAGATCAGTGAAAAGAGAAAAAACACGACAAAATCAGATGAAAACCTACAATCAATTGTTTGAAAGGCTTTAAAACACATGTTTGATAATAAAAAAGTACTTCAAAGCATATATACACACTCACAAATATATTCAAACATTTGCCTATTTACGAAAACAAAATATTAATGACATCTTTGAACTCACAATATTATTTTTATATAAAATACTGTCAGATGATTTAATAAACCACATTTGTCAAAGTTATGGCCCTTGGGCCGGATCCGGCCCTCCTGATCATTTTATTTTATTGTTTTAAATTAATTGTTATTTTTTGGTTTAGATCACTTTTTCACAAAAAGCAGACTATTTGATCCACAGTCTGGTGCGTTGTCATGGTAACGCGACAAGCGTCGGCGGGGCTGGACTGCATCAGCAAAGAAAAGAAAAGCGATATAAATGCTGATGGTCATGAAAAAGCTTCAGTTCAGAGAGAAAGTTCACCTCTTATTGCTTTTTTTCCCTAGAAGATAAAGGAAAACGCTGTTTTAAAGCGGGCTGCACAGTGATGTGGAGCAGTGACCGGAACTTTTTTTTTCTTTATCCAGGTCTGCAGGTTCGTTTCTTATGGCTGCACATCAGCTTCTCTGTTTTCTGGGAGTAATACGGCAGACATGAAAGTCTTTAGCATTCTGCTCATCTTACTGTTTTGTTTTTGTGGGGCCAAATGACACTTTTGGGATATCTGAGTTAATGCTTGATAAATTTAAACATTTCACACAATAACAATGAAAGAAAAATGTCTTTTTTGTTCAAAAGCCCCATATTGTTATCAAATTTACCTAGTAAAACATTGTAATGAGTAGTTTTTGATCACAACACAAAAGTAGGATTAATATCATGTATTTTTTTAATCAATTGACCGCCTTAATTAAAAATAAATATGCTAAATGTCCAGTTTTGTGTGTACATTTCATTTGTGATTATTCGCAGATAATAAGTGGTTGGCAACAAAAAAATAGTAATCGCCATTAATTTTTTCCCAGGTTTACGATTAATTAGATCATTTTTTAATTGATTCCCGGTCCTAATAAATGTATAATTTCCCCATTTAAATGAATGATTATAATTACTGTTAATCATAAACAGACATATTTGCGTTTCCATACAGTACTGATGACTCATTGAATCCATTAAACATTAAGTTTGTCAGATGGACTCGCTGTAAAGTGAGTGGGAGAAAGTGGGCCGCATCATTCTTTATTTGAAGTCCTCACATCTCATTTTCATTTAAACCTGTCAGAGTCTCTGCAGGCTGAGCACGAACCTCCACTTTTAAACAGGGTTATGAGTGAATGAATTGATCAATTATTGATGAGCGAGTCTTTTCATCTGTTCTCTGAAAAGGTAAAAACGAAATAATAACCCTAGTCTTCCATCTTCACTTGTCTTGACCCTGAGCTGTCATATTAGTTTAATCTGAAATCCCTTAAGCTGATTATGTTAATATTCTATATGTCCTGTTTATGCATGTTTACTCTCAGAACAAATACAAGGAGGCGGGGATGCAGAGCCTCTCTCACAGTGTCTACTCTCAGCTGCCGGAAACGGAGGAGATCAAGTTTGCTAAAGCTGTGGCTGATCTGCAGAGCGAGGTGTGTGGGCAGAAACTCCAGCTGGTTAAGATCCAAACGTGGAGAGTGAGAAGGTTTCTGTTCTGCTTTTTTTCAGACAAAGTACAAAAAGTCAGGCAGACGGGAGGCTGGCAGCTGTCTGTACTCTGTGATGCCCCAAACGCTGGAAACGCAACACGCCAAGCAGGTCTCTGAGATGCAGAGCCAGGTACTGACAAGACCGCCATGTTTGTGATGAGCTTTTTTTTTCTCAATTCTTTATTTTCCAGAAAGAGACATGTAGTTAGAAGTTACATTTTTAGAACAAATCACATACATGATCCACTCTCTTTCATTTTCTTTTTCTTTAAAGGGGAGGTAAACACATAGAACATTAACAAGGGAGAAATAATAGATATTTATTTACTTGTTGGTTTGGGTTGTCAAAGTGGAAAATGTAAACGCTGCCTTAACCTTAAGTATTTGTTTGTGTTGAGCTTTAAATGGAAATCAGACACTTTATACTCTTTTGGTGGATGTTTATAGCAAGTCACATCAGTTAGTTTATTATGTTTCTGTTTTTTTGTTGCTTACTGACTTAAAAAGTGGATTTGATGGGTCATTTTAAGTCAAACATGTCTGTTTTGGGCTATAAAATTATATTTTTTTAAATTAGAGAACGGTATTTAGACTGGTAAAATACTAACATAAACAACAACAAAAAACACTGCTTATATTTCTAAAAGTAATAAAACCTTCTAAAATCTGGTCCTTCTGAGAAATCTGGGTCTAGATCCCGGACAAGCCCCCAGCTCTTTTTTGCCCTCAGGGTAGAGGAAAATCAGGCACAGAAAAACACCTTTCTCCAACTCAATGTTTTAATTTCTGAGCGACAAAGCAACAACAACACGGAGGTGAAGCTCCACTGCTCAGGTTTTCTTAGCCCTACAAATCTTTACCCCAGAAGACTGATGTGCTCATGTTCTGGTCTAATCCAGAGCAGTCATCTGTAACAGAGTCAGGGCAGAACACAAAGATTTACTAATCAGAAGAGTCCTCACTCTGACATTTTAAATATATCCATTTAGTAAAAGCACAGCAAAAAGAAACTTCCAGCCACAATTGAACAGGATGCTGCAGAGTTTAGACTTTCAGTAATGGAGATGCCGACCTTCAGTGGTCAGAGTGACGGGATTGATGCGAGGTCAGCAGCTGAAGGTGAAGGATGCTGACGTCTCTGCGCTGCCTCAGACGTGCAGCACAGTCAGTTTTTGTCTTCTTTTCTGCAGGTGAAGTACAAGGAAGATGTGCAGAAGCAGCTGCAGTCCAGTCTGTTCTCCGGCCTTCCTCAGACCCCCCAGACTGAGCTAGCTAAGGAAGTGTCAGCGCTGCAGAGCGAGGTGATGTGTGTGCTCTTCTTTCACTAGGACTCCTTCCAGCGCAGGAGAGACTGTCACAAAAAAACTTAGAATCCAGTCATCTGAAAAGCAAACGTGTGTTTAACATGAAGAAAGAAGTTAAAATCCTCCATCTGTCCTGAGTCACTCACCTTCAGCTGTGATGCTGCAGGACGACCGGCTCAGTTTGTGTTTTTGTGATGCAGGTGAAATATAAGGGGGGCTGTAAGAAGGAGGCGTCCTCGCCGCTCTACCACCTCCTGCCTGAAACAGCAGAGATGCATTTTGCCAAGCAGATGTCAGAGATCCAGAGCGAGGTGCAGCGACGCCTCTGTTTCCATCTGATCCTTCCTCTCACTTCCACTGGACTTTCATTCGTTAAGTTGTTGTTTGTTTCCTTTATAAGGTGAAGTACAAGAAGGACAAGGAGGATCTGCCCGACACGCTGTACTCTGTGCTGCCGGAAACTCTGGAGACTCAGTTTGTCAAAGAGATGTCAGAGACGCACAGCGAGGTGACCGCCCTCTGTTGTCTCAGTAACTCTTAGTATCTCTTAAAGCATGGATGAGGGGTGGAGGGGTGAAGGCCTTCAGAGGTTAGAGCAGAAGCAGGAGATTTGTAGCCTTTGCAGGTTTGGAATACAGTTTATATTTTGATTTGATGACTCGTTCGCTTCATATTCTTGAGTGATTATTGTTGTTTTCTTGTTTTAGAAGTGAACACAGCCTTTAAAAAGACTTCAAATTGTAGTAATGCGATTTAAATGCAGCCAGATGAAAACAGATGTTAGTTTTTACAGCAGGAGTGTCAAACTCAATCACACAAGTGGCCTAAATCCAAAACACACCTTAGGTCACGGGCCGAAAAGGATAAACATTTATTGAACACTATATTTTTAAAACTTTGAAACCATAACTTTACATTAACATTATTATGAACTAGATATATAGCACTACCTGTGATAATGCTAGTGTGAATGCTGTAAGCTGAATTTGGCTGCTGTAGATGCTACTGAAGATGGCTGAAGATGCTGAAATTGACAGCTAAAAACACTGAAGTTGATGGCTAAAATCACTTAAGCTAACAGCTGAAAACGCTGAAGCTGATAACCAGCTAAAATATTAGCTAAAAGACAAATTAGCTGGAAAAACGAAAAAAAAAAAAAAA
>NW_023416925.1:143416-145444 GCF_002922805.2 Oryzias melastigma | reverse complement strand
GCATGTATCTGAAATATTAGCTAAATACCAAAACAGGTTAAAAAACAAAAAAAGTCTAAATAATCCAAAACAGCTAGCATGTAGCTGAAAAAATAGTTAAACTCCAAAATAGCCTAAAAAATATCTTGGTAATTGGCAAAACAGTCCAAAAAGCTAACAGAATGCTAATTTTTAAAACTTTAAAACCGTAACTTTTTAACATAATTATAAATAAAGTGCAGGAATATTATTCCAGAATTAATCAACTTAAACTGCAAATAATCTTTAATATTTTACTCTCCATAAAAATACATTTTGTCAAAATTATACAAGTTAGAAACGAGCAAAGATAACATCGGGCCATTAATAACAATTAAATAAAATGATCCGGCCCCCGGGCCATGAGTTTAACACGCGTTTTACAGGAATGCAGCTTCACTACTGCAACTATAATAGAAACCTGACATTTCATCAACACTGAAATCCTATTGGCTGAATGCTGCTGTCACAGAGGGTGTCCAGATGAGATAGTTCAGAGGGTGAGGGATGGGCGCTCTCACACAGAGCAGTCATTACAGAAGTTCTTATTTAAAGTGTTTGTATGTCAGGCCAAGTACAGGCAGGCGGCAAAGGAGCAGTCAGCATCGTCTCTCTACTCCAAACTGCCGGAAACTCTGGAGACCAAACACGCCAAGGAAGTGTCGGAGCTGCAGAGCGAGGTGAGTCATCTCAGTCTGGGGTTTTTTTTCTCTCATTTGCATCCCAAACTTTATTTAACCTCTGCAAAGCTGAACCTTCAGTGAACCTCTGTCATCCGCCTCTTTGTTTCTGACAGAAAAAGTACACAGATGACGCGAGGAAGGAGATGCAATCGTCTCTGTTCTCTCAGCTCCCCGAGACCGCAGAGACGCAGTTTGTTCGAGAGATGACAGAGATGCTGAGCGAGGTACGACTCTGCACTGAGCTGCTCTTCCCCTCCTCATTCAGGCTGAACATTTTGTTTATGTTGGTTTAAAAATGTGTGAATATCGAAGCAGATCTTTGTTCTCACAGGTGTGAGAGGAAATCCTGAAGAGAACATTCAATTTCTGGCTTTCTTTAGTTTTTTTCTGCTGTTTAAAAATTAAAAATGTTAAGTTCTGTTATTTTATTTTTTTCTTAAACTCAAAGAATTATGTGTAATTGGAATAGCTGTTAAGACAAATGAATGCCTTGCTCATAGACATAAATCTGATGAGCTGAAGACCTTCTGAACTACGCGGTCCTCTTTATGTGCATTAAAGAGAGAAAGAAGAAAACACTCCAACCACAAACTGGGGCTCTCTTTAAATATGAATAATTATAGAGTGCAGGGGGCTGGAAATGCTTTAACCCTGTAGAGACTGCTTTCATTCTTACATAAAACATCATGTTTTTAAATAAAATCAGGACCTGCTAAAAGCAGGTGAAGCATTGAGAACATGATTACCTGACGGGGAAAGCTAGCAGGACAATTGTTAACACGATAATTCCAGTGGAATCTGAGGTTGAAAAGTTACATTATGTTAAAGAGTTTGTGTTTCATCGTCAGCAGAAAAAACAAAACAAACAGAATGAAAAAACAGATTGAAAACTTTAAAAATAGACGTGGTAACTAAATTTTTTTTTTTAAATTTGAAAAATAGACTGCAAATTTGAAAAACAAAACTGAAAATTTGAAAAAAAAATGTTTTGAAAATTGAAAAGGAAAACCCTAAAAATTGGAAAAAACATGTTTTTGAAAATAAAAAAAACCCTGAAAACTTTAAATAAATCTTGAAAATTAAAAAAAAAATAGTAAAACTTGAATTTAAAAAACTATAAATGTATGAGTACACAGACATCGTTCTGCAGCAGAAAAAACGTCACTTCACCAATACCCTCTTGGGGAATCATAGGATGCATTTTCGGGTAGCTAATGGGCTCCAAGCCCCGCCCCCATGTACATTTAAGCTCAGCTCAGCAGTGAAAGCTCGAAAGTCAGAAGTGAAACTGTAAACTGAGGACTGAAAGTGAAGATTCAAAAAAAAA
>NW_023416925.1:140355-143129 GCF_002922805.2 Oryzias melastigma | reverse complement strand
ATCTAGATCTAAACTGTACGGCTGGATAGCTAAAATACTACTGACATTTTTGTTGCTACGCTAACGCTAGGTTGGGGGTGTGAGATGCTGTAAGCTAGCAGAGGAGAGTGTAAACTCAGGGATCATGGGAAATAAGCAGAGGCTTCCTTCCACACCAAGGCCCAATCCGAATTCTTCCTTCCACTCCATTTGAAGGGGCAGTTTAAGTGTAAGTGTGTCCAGGAAGTTTATTTCTCAAATTTCATCCTCCAAGCTGAGGGATACAAAGTCCTCCATCGTGACACTAAAGCGCGGCGCGGTTCTCTGAACCCCAGACGTTTGCGTTTAAATGTAAGTGATGACTTTTTGTTATAGCATGACCTTTTTAAAGTGATCAAACCGCTGTTGTTATGTATTTTCAACGCGCTAACGCTAGCGGACCGGCGATTATTGATGACGTCGACAAAAGTGAACAAAGTATTAGACACTATTTTTTAATAACTCTTCGTTTGGATGGCTAAATGAAGGGGAAGGGAAAATTCGGATTGGGTCAACAGTCTCGGAGCTGAATTTCTAATAATGAACTCCTGCTGCTCTGCAGAAATAGTCTAAGAAAATGACAGATTTTTTGAGAGGCCGTGCAAGATGGCGCTAGAATCCATCTCTAGCCAGAAGCAAAAATTTCAAACTTTAACCGGTTGGGTAAATGGAAATTTATTAAACTTTAAGAAACCCTTTCAAACATGATATTTTAAAAAACTTTTCAGAACTATCAGCTTAAAGTCAACATTAACAAGTGTTCACATTTTTAAACCTGTTTACCTCTGGAGAAAAAGCAGCAGCGAAATACAGTTTTTTCTCTGTGAATCAGCAGTACGGTATCTCAAAGGGGAAAAAGGGCGAAAGCTTAAAACGATGGGTTCCGGTCCAGGACTTCCAGCTAATGATTTCAAGCACAATTTTTTTTTTTTGCGGCTGCTTCCAGCAGGAGGAGGGACTTCCAGCTAATGATTTTCGAGCGCCATATTTTTTCTCTGTGGTCAGATTCGCTTGAGGTTTTTATTATTTTGGCTACAAACAGCATCATTATTGAAATAGATAAAAAGATGATCAGAGTGACGCTTTAAAACCTTTATGCTCTTTGAAAATCAAACATTTCTGTAAGCTTTCACCTGGAAAAATCAATTTGCAGACATTCGGTTGTTTCTTTGCTCTCACCTAACACTAATTTGGATTCTAAAAGGTGGAATTTACAGATAAAATTGTTTACATTTGGCTAAAAAAACTTGTTTTGTAAAGTTTTAAGACATGCAGACACAAAAGAAGATTCTTTATATGAAGGTTTAATATGATTTTTCTCAATCTTCAGACCAAATATAAGGAAGATGGAAAGAGGAGTCAGACCGCCAGCTTTTACTCCCAGCTCCCACAGACCAGTGAAACCCAGTTTGCCAAGTCTGTGTCTGAGATCCAGAGTGAGGTACGGATCAGAGATGTGAGAGAGTCTGCTGGAGACGTGGAGGTGACGTCCTAACAGCTGCTGTCATTCTCTGTCTTTTAGAGCAAGTACAAAGAAGCAGGGAAGAGAGAAGCTCTGAACTGTCTGTACTCGAAGCTGCCGGAAACTCTGGAGACCCGGCACGCCAAAGAGGTCTCCCAGCTGCAGAGTCAGGTTGGTGCTCCGCTCCAAGCCTCCATATCCGTGAACAAACCCTCAGAGGCTGTGAATGTGTGTGTAGGTGAAGTACAAGCAGGAGCCGAGCGCCTCTCTGTATCATCAGCTGCCTGCAACCACAGAGACCCAGCTGGCCAAAGATCTGAGAGACATGTACAGTGAGGTGAGGGGGACACAGGCCTGAGGGGGGGGTCCGGACGGGTTCACCGTCTGCTCTGCTTTTTCCTCAGGTGAAGTACAAAGAGGAGGCAAAGAAGGAGGTCAGGAAGAACTTGTATTCTCGTCTCCCGGAGACGGCAGAGACTCAGTTTGCCAAGCAGATGTCAGAGATCCAGAGTGAGGTGAGGGCCCTGAACGCCTCGCAGAGCACAGATCATAGGAGGGATGAGGCTGTTTGAAAAATGAGTTTGTTTTATCAGAAACTGAGGAAAAAAAGGTGTCTCAAAATGGATTGTTTTAAAAAATTCTCAAGGCAAAGTACAAGAAGGACAAGGAGGATCTGCCCGACACGCTGTACTCTGTGCTGCCGGAAACTCTGGAGACTCAGTTTGTCAAAGAGATGGCAGAGACGCACAGTGAGGTGAGGAGTCATCTCATCTACGGAAATCATAAGATGTCACCAAGACGCTGTAGGAAAAATACAGTTTTTTACTCAAATAAAAGATGAAAATGAATCAAAGAAGTTAAGAGTAGGCGGGTAACATTTCATTTTAACAATTTGATTCATCGTCGATTTTGGTTCATTTTGTGTGTGTTGTCTGCTGCGATGGTCATTTTTATCTTATAATAAAATATAAAATATAAAATATCAATTTATTGATTTTTGTTTTTTTAATGATATAGGTCAATTTGATTTGATAGCATTCTGCCTCAGACAGGTCGATCTGGTTGGATCGTAGGAATAGAAATGGATTCATCGATTAATCATTACACTCCTAGTAAATAGAATGTTTTTTTAAGCAACATTTTATGTTCTTGGTGTTATAACTGAACCCAGTATGACCCAGCCATGTCGACCGTCAGAGTCAGCAGCTCCTGCTAATGGCTGCCAAACCAAAACTACCAAAAGAAAACAAATAAACAAAGCCTGAAAACTAAGACTACCAAGATCCAACCTAAA
>NW_023416925.1:135929-140288 GCF_002922805.2 Oryzias melastigma | reverse complement strand
CCCAAACTAAAATAACAAAACCCAGCAGAGTAAGACTGCTGAGGACAAAGAGGGAAAAAAAAACAAAAAAAAAAGAAATTGCATTTTTTTATAGTAAGAATGACTTAATTAGCATGTATTTAATTTAGATGAGTTAAATGTATAAACTGATGTCTGAGGTTCACATAGATGATAAACTATGTAGGTTTTTACATCCTGTTGACCTGAAGACGTCTTGTTTGTTCAACTCTACCTCCAGAATGAACAGATTTTATATGCAAAGAAAAACTTTGATAAAAAGTTTGATCTTTTATGAGTTAAAATCACATATAATCTTATGCTGCACAAGATTTGTTACTAGCTGTTCAGAGCTGAACTGAGATGATCCTGTTTGGCACAGAGCAGCTTTTATTTTGAAAAGAAGTTATTTAAGCTTCTGTCAAACATAAAAAAGTCACGTTTTAAAAGAGATTCTAGTGTCTTTTTATATTTTTGTTTTTGTTCATGCCAAAAAGTAGACATAATTCATATTTATTATTAAAAAACAGAAGGTCATGAATGCAAATCCAAATTTCTTAAAAGTAAGACTATGTGCCTCCTTCTAGGTTTTGATCAGTAGAAAACAAACCCATATGGCTCTTTTACTGTTAAAGGTCACCGACCCCTGATTTAGACTCGGGGTTTTGTTTGGGAGTTTTTCCAGAAAAGCTCCCTTCATGAAGCTGAGCTTGAATCTTTCTATTGTAAAGGGTTCCAGTCCTTTCCCAGTATAATAATGCTTTTTTCCTTTAGCCCATCTTTCATTTGTCTTCTTCTATTTTGCCATCTCCTGAAGGCCTCACAGAACCTCAAGAACATGGTTGTTGTAGCCCATATTTGATGTCGCAGAGCTTGAAACAGAAGTTATATCCAGCTTCTGAAACTGTTTACTTTCACTTCTTTTGTGAAAAGGTCTACAAATCCAAAAACAGCAACAGACGTGCTGATAGGAAGTTAAACTTAGACGTCCTTATCAAATAAGACAGGAAGTCATCACAGAAAAGAGGAAGACTGAATGGACTAATCTGACCAAACTAATAGGCTCTGTGTGTTTTTCATGTCTGTAAACAAGGAAAAATCCACCAAAAAAGATTTGGATAGTCCTTTAGTAATAAAACAGGCCTTGCTATCACTTCTGTAAAACCAGCAGTCACGAGTCAGTCTGACATGTGCTTCAGGTCAAGTACAAGGAGGCTGTGAAGAAAGAGGTCAGCAGCTCTCTGTACCACCAGCTCCCTGAGACTCTGGAGACGCAGCGTGTTAAAGAGGTCACCGAGCTGCAGAGCGAGGTACACTCATTCATTATTCACTCACTCATTCACATTTCATGGATGCATGTTTGAGCGTTTAAGAGAACGTCCCTGCTTTCACTGCTGAGTCCATGAGTCTGAAGATGTTAAAGGAAGAGCCTCAAACGTGTGCACCTGCCATAAAATGAGGGAGAGGAGCTCAGGCCTTTTTTCATCTCCAGAACAAGTACAAGCAGAGCGGGAAGGAGTCCATGTCGTCCAGTCTGTACGCTCAGCTCCCAGAGACGGCCCAAACGCAGCTCGCCGCCAAGATGTCTGAGCTTCAGAGTGAGGTGAGACAGCCTCCACCTCCTCCTGATTCACAGTGAGGCTCAAGAAAGACAACTGTTCATCTATGACGGTTCTGGTTCTTTTTTTGGTTTGGTTGTTATTGGAGGGCATTAACCCTTTAACACCGGAGCTCCAGTGTTTATGTTCTTTGATTTACTCTCATTTTTTAAATGTTAACACAATAATTCTAGTAGAGCCGCTTTTCTCCTTCAAAATCTACTGGAATTATTGTGTTAACAGTTGAAAATTTACATTATGTTAAAGATTTCGTGCTTAAGCATCACCGGCGACACGATTAGTCGACTAACCGACTATTAAAATAGTTGTTACTTTATATTATATGGAGTCAGAGTGTAGTAAAGCTGAAAGTTATAATGGAATTCTGTTAGCTTTTTGGACTATTTTGGCATCTATTAAGGTTTTTTAAAATAATTTAGAGTTTAGCTAATATTTCAGCTACATGCTAGCTATATTGGCTAGTTTAGGATTTTTTCATTTTGTTTTTTTTAGGCTATTTTGGAGTTTAGCTAATGTTTCAGTTACATCTTAGCTTTTTTGGCTACTTAATCTTTTTTTGTTTTGGGTATTTTTGGAATTTAGCTAATATTTCAGCTACATGATAGCTGTTTTAGCTAATTTAGATTTTTTTTCAGTTGTTAGGCTAATTTAGAGTTTTGCTAATATTTTAGATGCATGCTAGCTATTTTGGCTAACAGGTTTTTTTTGTTTTTAGTCTAATTTGGCACATAACTAATACTTTAGCTGGCTATCAGCTTCAGCGTTTTTAGCTATCAGCTTTTAGTGATTTCAGCTATCAATTTCAGCATCTTCAGCTGTCGTTACTAGGATCTTCAGCGGCCAAATTCAGCTTACAGCTTTCACACCAGCATTATCGCAAATAATACTATTGTGAATATATCTACTTTTTAGTGAGTTTAAAGCTAATCATGATTAAGATGTCTGTTTTACATCCACTTTGTGCATGACCTGATGAGTCGACTAATTGGAAAAGAAAAATCAGCGATTCGTTGACTATTAAAATAATCATTTGTGGCAGCACTAGTTTAAAGGGTTAATAAACCGAGGCTGTTCCGCTCATAACCGCAGTCCAACAGGTGCTGACACGCCTACTTTCTCTGGAAATACTCAGACACAAAGCTGTCATGGGGACACCAGAGGATCTATAAAATGATGGAGCTGCATGGTTTCCTCCTGAATCCTGCAGGACTGTAGTGGTTCTCATTTCCCTCCATCCTTCTGTCTGCATGCAGAGTAAATACAAGGAGGACGGCCTGAAGAGCCTCCCTCAGAACCTCTACTCCCACCTACCCGAAACCAACGAGACTCAGTTTGTGAAAAGTGTCTCTGAGCTGCTGAGTGAGGTGAGAAAATCAAACTCTTTTTGTCAGCTCCACATTTCTTTGATGTTGTGGCTGAAACCCAAGGCGTTTTATTTGTTTTGAGTTAAGCTTTGAAATCTGCTGTTACATTTCTGACATCTTCAGGCTAAATACAAGGAGGCGAGTAAAAAGGAGGAGAGCAGCTGCCTGTACCACCAGCTGCCTGAAACTCTGGAGACTCTACACGCTAAAGAGGCCACGGACCTGCAGAGCCAGGTACGCAGGAGCTAGCCTCTTCATCCTTTCTGACTGATGCTCTGAAACAAGGACGGAACCTCAGTTCATGCTGAGGATACAAGCTCTGCTGTGTTGTGGTTTAATGTGTAGCAGCTTCTCTGACCCCTAAAATAATCCATGTTTTTGAAATCACATTACATTACGTAGCCTAGTAATAAAGCAACAGTCAGTAAAACTCTGTTTTTCTGATGTTACATAATTAAGTTCTGTTGGCTTTATCAAGGAAACAGAAAATATGTTGATAATTAACCAATGTGTGTATTTAGAAATAATTTGGACTTTCACATGACTTTGATATTTCCCCCAGTACGTAAATGCATCACCATCTAAAACATAGGAAATACCGTATTTTCCGGTCACACAGTATTATAGGCCACAGTCTTATGGAGCTTATTTTGGGCCATAAATATTTGAAACCCAAATAAAACATTTTGAAAAAAATATTGATGTTTGGCCCAAAAATTGAAAATATCTAAAACTTTTTGCTATTCTAAAAAAAAACTTCAAAAAAGAATTCAAAACTCTTTTTTCAATTTCAAAACTTTTTTTCACCTTCAAATATTTTTTTTAAATCTGAAAATTTCAGTTTAAAAACTTTTGGTCCTGTTGTGGCGCATTTGGGCGGGGCTAACATGAAGGACCAATCAAAATTGATGAAAGTGGTAACTTCAGTCCCGGTGCATTCACTGACTCTGAGAACTGTGATAATTATGCTCAGAAGATGGCTGTTTAGTCTAGACCTGGGGTCTCAAACTCAAATCAGCCGGGGGCCGCTGGAGGCGGAATCTAGTTGAGGCCGGGCCGCATCAGGATTTTCACAAGAAAATCGCTGAGAAAACATTCCAATGTTCTTAAATATCTTTATTTTTAACAGAAATTAATGAATAAAAAATGAACGACGTGTATAGATCTTTGTCCGTGTTGATTTATATATATTAAAAAAATAAGGGTAGTTAATGTCTGTTTCTGAAACAGTTTATATTGAAGATTAAACTTAAGATGTATTGCTAGTGGGTAGGATTAAAAAAAGTTTTTAAAACTTCTTCCTACTCCATTTTGAACTACATAATAGAGGTGTAATGTATTTATTTATAATTTATATAGAATTTTCTGTTGTTGTTTTC
>NW_023416925.1:110471-135191 GCF_002922805.2 Oryzias melastigma | reverse complement strand
TGTCCTTCTTTAACTGAGGGGTATGAACACTTTTGTCCACGTCTATGTGTCTTCCATTCATTGGAGGTGTGGGGTGCTCGTGCACGCGCCGGCTGCATCAGTGCACATTTGAGGGGAGGGCAGGGTCTGCTTTCCATGGGGGTTCTATTCAAACGCGCGTAGCAGAATATCGGACTTCTATCGCGTTTACATGGACTGGAATGCGCGCCGACACAGCCGGTGTGTGAACCTTAAAAGTCACAGACACGCCCACGCAGGCGCGATCCAAGCTCAGGATCACATGTCTGACAGGCGGGTGCTGCGGATCGCCGCGCGGGGCGGGCTACAGGTTTGCGGCTCGGAGCTTGTGGAGTTCTGGTTAGGAACAGTCAGTACGTCAAAAACGTATTCCTCGACATCATATATGTCTCTCATTCATTCTGAGAGAGACATCCACAGACGGAGCTGGTAGCCCCTTCGACACGCGGCGCGGCGACAGAAACACATTTTTTGACGAGACGTGAGCAGCAAATTCCCCGGGGCACGAGAATTTGTCACACAAATCGCGTTTGGTGCTTCATGGCTCCTCCTCTATCATTCATTCCTTCCTCCAGTCAGCTCCGCCCAGCTGACTGGAGGAAGGAATGAATGATAGACAGAGGTACTGGACAGACCGCCGATGTCCCGCCTCCAGAGTCATATACCTCACTGTGATTGGTTCATTCAGCTCGGCACACAGCAACTGTCCTTCATATCAGCCTTGCGGGCCGCACTAACAGTAATCTTTCATATGAAGACGCGGGCCGCAAATCATCATCCTGCGGGCCGCAGATGGCCCGCGGGCCGCGAGTTTGAGACCCCTGGTCTAGACTATCATACTGAAGTTGTCCCAAGACAGGTGTAAAAAGCAGAGTTTCATCGCTTACAAAACGCTGTTCTAGCCCGTTCAATACACACCGTATTATATGGCACACACAAAAAAAAAAAGGTAACAGAACCAAGACTTTGTTCCACTATTTAACAAACCACTCTTATCATTTTCTAATCAATCTTCTCCTACAAACATCTTTGGTGTTTGAATTAAGCAGCTGCATAATTCCATAACAAACATTCCGGTTCCCTGTCATCGTTGTCAGAGTCGGTCTCATTCCAGGCGGTTGTTCAGCCGTGATGCCGGTGGCTTTAGCCAGAGCTCGAACAACAGTTACAGCAGCTCTGTAGCCCAGGCGTCAACAATCCCTTCACTTATGGAGGCGTAACTCGCCCGGCGCTGCCTCCCCGTATAAGTGTGTGTGCTGTCTGTTATCTACTCCTCCAACAAACGCGCGCTTTCGGATAGGTCTGAAGGGGGCCTCACGTGTGTGATCAAACACTATCTAGCAGAGCTGAATCTGAGCGACTCGAGCGGTCAGAAAACATACTGGAAAAACATGTACCTAAAGTTTTTCTGAATCTCTGCGCAGCGCCCAGCCGTGCACGTGGAAGTTCAGACTTTCCAGAGCGCTCAACATTAGACACGCTCCATTGTGGTTTCACCTGCGCAGGGGAAACTGTCAGATTCAGCACATGACGTCGTAACATGATCATCACCTGAACGAACAAATGAATACTGTCAGACAAATCCTCCACGTGTTGTCAGGATTGCGCGAGCACGTAATGGCGCAGGCTGGGTAAAGCGTGCGCTCTGTTTGTGGGTTTCTGCAGTAACTTGAGATGAGGTAAACTTTCCCGCCATCCACATTGTTTCCCAAGAGCACGACTTCCCAGAATCTCTGTGACCCACCTGTGTCCCTCAAAACGCTCACAGCGTGATCGTCCGTGCGCACGAGAAATGTTCGACAGTCAATTGAACCGAGACTTCCCAAAGATGCACAAGACCATTTGACAGATTTTGGAACTTAGTACACACAAAAGGAGCGCCGGATTATTAGGAGCACGGCGGATTTTTGAAAAAAGTTTAGTCTTTTAAGTGTGGAAAATACAGTGACAAAAACAAATAAAGAGGACAGAAACGAATGCATATGACCTTTAAACTCTAACTTGATTTGTTATGAAGTACTGAAGGTTCAAATCATCTAAAATGTAGAAACAGAATCATCTTGGTCTATATATACCATGATTTCAAAAAATAGTGTTGGCTGTTTAAAGACATATTTTGTTCTGTTTGAAAATATTCTAATATTCTTGAGCTAAAATAATGATGGTGAATGTCTGTGGGGTTTTCAGCTGTCTGTTTTCTCCAGGTGAAGTACAAGGAAGGTAAGAAGGATCTAAGCTCCAGCCTGTACCACCTGCTGCCCGAGACGGAGGAGATCAAGTTCGCCAAAGCCGTCATGGAGCTGCAGAGCGAGGTTCAGCAAAACGACGAGAGGATAGGAGACTCTGATGAGCTGGATTAGCATGCCGTCTTGGTTCTTTGTTTCAGAATAAATACAAGCAGAAATGCAGGCAGGAGGTCGGCAGCGACGTCTTCCATCAGATGCCAGAAACCAGAGAGATGGAGTTTGTTAAGCAGATCTCGGAGCTTCAGAGTGAGGTGAGGTGCAGTGAAACGCTCGTGTTGCAGCCTCCTCACCTGCACTTCTGCTCACTGTTGACCCTACTCATGCTTCAGAAACTGTACACTCGTGTCTTCCAGTCAAAGTACAAGAAGGACATGGAAGACCTGCCCAACTCTCTGTACTCTCAGCTGCCTGAGACTCTGCAGAGCCAGTTCATGAAGGAGATGGCAGAGAAGCACAGCCAGGTGAAACTCTCCAACTGATGCATGCAGGGAGGGAGCAGCTCTGGTGCTTTATCTCCACATGATCAGTCACTGTAAATCATGAGACATTTAATGAATCAGGAATCTGTTTAAACTAGAGCTGTCAGGCGATAAAAATCTTTAATCGCAATTAATTGCATTTCCAGAGTTAACTCGCGATTAACCGCAAATTTACATGTGGCCTTTTTTTAAGGAAAGAAATTTGTGCTTTGTGGAATTTAGCAGTTCTACATTAATTATGAAAACAAGAATGACAAAATTAATAGTTTTCATCAGAAATACTTTATTTTTTAACATTATATTGAGATAAACTTTCTTAACAATAAAAGGCTGTAACATAAAATCCCTAACAAAAGCCCAAGTGCAAGTGAAGGGCATTTTAAATTCAAAACTTCAATCAACGTTCAGTAAAATAAAATAAAAAACATCAAAAATAACATTTCCATAACACTTTCATGTTCATTTTTTGTCAGGACCAAATCTTTTCCTCCTCTGCTGAACTACAGTAATAAATGAAATAGAGATTTATCATTTCCAATGAACTTTTGTTTTTTAAAACATTAAAGACTGAGAAAAGCGGGATACACTGTGGATAGTTTGACAGTCTGTTACTGCCGCTGCGCAGCGACGTGTCCAGCGGAGCTCACGATGAATATGCTGGCAGACAGACCGCTATGCTGGGGCTGGATCACGCTGAAACCTCCAGAACATTTAAAACGTCCCCCGGTGAGCTTGCTGTCCGGAACGTCGGGGGTCCGCAGCTCGCGGGACGCGGCGCCGGAGCGAGCCGGTACCACCAGACGTGGTACTGGACGCGAACCAGAGCCGAGTTAGGGTGCAGGAGCTCTCCAGGTCCTAGCGCCGGCCGGTTTTAGCTCGCAGCTCGGAGGTTGGAGACCCGCCTGTGATCTAATGAGAGCAGCCGGTGAGTTAAAGGGGAGACGCCCGCGCGCGCGGTGTGGAAAGGCACGTATGAGAAAGTCCGCGATTAATGCGTCAAAAAAATTGTCGGCGTCAAGCACACATCAGATTAATGCGTTTTTAACGCGACAAATCTGACAGCCCTAATTTAAACTACTAACAGATTTTAATTTTCATGTTCTTTTCCAAACATTTGTTAATGGAATTATTTTTTGTTCTTAGACCAAATACAAAGAGGCCAGCAGGAAGGAGTTGGTGAAATCTCTGTACTCTCTACTGCCAGAGACTAAAGAAACTCAGCATGCAAAAGAACAGAGTCAGCTGTGCAGCGAGGTAAGCTTTGATCTGCAAACACGTTTACAATACACCAGAAAAAGAAACACGATTCACTAAACCATGAACATAACAGACACTAACACAGGGATTCACATCACTGTTGTAAAGCCACTTCACTTTTAGTTCATTCAGCACAATCTTTGTGACTCAGCGGTCTGATGATGTTTTGAGGAAAAGCCTTGGATGTGTTACAGAGGGCTTACAGGGAGGAGGGCAGGAGGGACGCTGGCTGCACCTTGTACGCTCAGATGCCCCAAACCATCCAGACCGTCTTTGCCAAGGAGCTGACCAAAGCACAGAGCGATGTGAGTGCAAAGAGGGCCGATGCATGCAAAGAAAATCCAGGTCTTATTTCAGGCGAGCATTTGAGTTTAAGTGTTTGTGTGAATTTAATGAGGAGTGATCATCCGTACGTTAAGGTCACTCATGCTGGAGAGCTCGGTGTGAAGCAGGTGGAGACGGGTCAGACTTTGACTGCAGAGCAGATGAACGGCACAGCCTGCAGCGAGCTCTGAGTTCACTCACACCCACTGATGTGGTTCCATTTCAACTGCAGCAGCATGAATAGAGGCTGTGCTCCACAGCCTGAAGACACAGACGCTGACCTACTGCCCAAACACGCATTAAACCGGGGCAGAGATATCCACAGCAAAGTGGTGAGGCTGAAGTCAAAGACAGACGTGAGGACAGCTCTGCTGCTGATGCTGCTCAGCCTCCGTCCCACTGATTTGATCTGGACCTGGGGAGTCTGTCTAAAGCAGGGGTGTCATACTCAATCGCACAGGGGCCAAAATAAAAAACACACCTTAGGTCACGGGCTGAACAGGATAAACATTGATTGAGATCGCTAAAACAACATTTTTAAAACTTTAAAACCGTAACTTTTTAACAGAATTATGTACTAGATATATTACCTGTGATAATACTAGTGTGAATGCTGTAAGCTGAATTTATCTGCTGAAGATGCTGAAATTGATAGATAAAAACATTAAAGATGATAGTCAACTAAAATATTTGCTAAATGCCAAATTATCCTAAAAACATAAAAAAAACAACTTAGGTTAGCCAAAACAGCTAGGATGTAGAAGAAAACATAGCTAAACAGCTAGCATATAAATATAAGCTTAACTTCAAAACAGCTTAAAAGCTTAAAAAGAAAAGCCTAAATTAGCCAAAACAGCTAGCATGTATCTTAAATAATAGCTAAACTTCAAAATAGCCTAAAAAACTGAAAAAAACTAAATTAGCCAAAAATAGCTAGCATATAAATATTAGCCTAACTCCAAAACAGCCTAAAACCTTTTAAAAAAAAGCTTAAATGAACCAAAACAGCTAGCATGTAGCTGAAATATTAGCTAAACTCCAAAATAGCCTAAAAAAATTTAAATAAATTACAAAATAATCCAAAAAAACTAGCAGAATGACAATTTTTTAAACTTTAAAACTGTAACTTTTTAACATAATTACAAATAATAAAAAGGCAGGAATATTATTCCAGAATAAATCAATTTAAACCTTAAATAACTTTTAATATTTTACTCTCTATAAAAATATATTTTGTCAAGATAACACAAGTTATAAATGAGCTCAAGATAACATTGGGTCATTAATAACAATAAAATAAACTGATCTGGAGGGCCGGATCCGGCCCCCGAGCCTTGACACGTGTTCTAAAGACTGAGGCACAAACATGCTTCTCTGGAGCCTCGTTTGCAGCTTGAAGTGTTGGGTGTTGTGCTGGAGTCACACATACATGTAGATGCAGCATTCCTGCTGTTTTTCTCTGACTTCACTGGAACATTGTGAACATTTTCCCGTGTTTTATTGTTTTCTGGTTTGATCAAACTTTGAGGAAAGTAGATTTTTGACTGACTTCACACATGTAGAGATGAGGGATGATGTAAGAGGTCCAGGTTTGAGCTGCCAGTCAGACGACCAAAGAGGAGGTTTGTGTCTGTAGTAAAAGGTGACGTGAAGATGGGTGGATGCAGAAGAGTCTGATTCACTAGGAAGAAGAAGAAGATTTAAACTTGAAGGGGAAACGATTCAGAAATGTATGTTTGGTTTCTTAAAAAAACTTAACTTCAGAGTTGATGCACTTAAAGATATATGAAGAACGATGGGTCCTGTGATTGGGTCTGATGACTTTAACACCTCCTGTGTGTTTTTGACAAACACGTCATTATCGTTTAGGTTCTTTTTTTGCTAGAAAGAACTCTTTATACATTTTGACATAAATCAGAAATTCAAGCGCCGGCTCAACTGAAGCACATCACAGATGATGCCTCAGAGATGTGGGTTACAAAAGAGTCCCGGGGGGCAGAGAATCAAAGCTGGGGGTAAACTGGGACACGGGCCTTCTGCTTTCTGGTTTGTGTCTCCTGACCGAGCAATGCAGGACTAACTAGAGCGTGAGGAGAACAACAGACAGCCTGAGCATCTGCAGACACATGTCCAACATCAGCTTCTTCACTCCTCCTTTCGTGAGGACAGAACACGTCTGGGTTTGCATCATTTCACGTCACTAACCGGAGTTTGTCCTGTCAGCACTGACTCAGCCTGAATGCATCACAGGCAGCAGCAGGTTCATCAACGTCTCTAGATTCAGACTCATTTCTGCGTTTTGCTGTGAATTCCTCAGTTTCACTGTCGGAACGCGCTTGGTTTATTTTGAGACAAATGAGCGCGTTCGTCATTCAGCAGCGGGCTGTGTGAGTCACCAGATATTTTCTGTCAATGGAAGCTGCAGCCTGAACGCTCGTTTTGATGCCTGCAGTGCTCTCACACAAACGTCTGCTCCTCTGTGTAGAAGTTCTATAAGGAGAAGTATAACCGAGAGAAAGGCAAAGCCGACTACACCAACATGAAGACTCTGCCTGACGTGCAGCACGCCATGGCGGTCACCAAGAACCAGAGCGAGGTAAAACCATGACACTTGTGTCTGTGGGATTAGCAGCAGCATTTATACATTTAGAGATGAGACTTTTCAACAAATTTTGACTCACTCGTTCACATCTGTTGCTTCTCTAGGAGCTCCGCCTCCTCTTCCCACAAAAAGGGCGGAGTCTTTGATGTTTGCTTGCTAGTTTAGTACGTTTTCTAACGTTAGAAGCAGTTGAACCATCAGAACCATGAGAAGATTCTGTCTTTTAATGTACTCCTCCCCATCAAATAAGTCTTGTTCCAAACCAGTATAGAACTATTTTAAGGTTTTGAAGTTTAACTTTTATTTAACTGAGAGTTTGTGTTAGAGGTCTGAAAGAAGATGTTTATAATAAACCAGATTTACTTGGCCCTTCTAAACATACACTGGTTTTACTGGCCTTTTAAAGGTTGTATAATTAGTAGGGCTGTGAGCATCAACACGTTAACTTGATTAATCGACCAGAATTAACGCGTTGATATTCATTAATGTAAATTAATTGCACCTGGAGGAGCAGCAGTCCTTCGCTTTGCTTCACAGACGTGTTTTTGTTCAAAACCTGTAAATTGTCATAAAATTTACCTATTAAAACGTTGTGATTAATAGTGATGAATCACAACACAAAATGTGATTAATCAGATTTTTTTTTAATCGATTGACAGCATTAATTTAAAAAAATAAATGTTGCAAATGTACAGTTTTGTGTGTGATTTTATATTGTGATTATTTGTGGATAATAAGTAATTGGCAAATGCTGTAAAAAAAAAGTTAATTGCGATTAATTGCAATTAAAAAAAGTTAATTACAATATCGCGATTAATTTTTTCCCTGATTTATGATTAATTAGTTAACTTTTTTAATCGATTCGAGGCTCTAATAATTAGATTAATTACTAAAGATACTTAAAATGTAAATGTTGGAAGAAAAAGTCTTATATCTAGTAGTACATTTACTTATGATTAAGAAAATATCTTTTATTCAAATTCAGAAATGTTGATGACATTTTAAGAAATCTACTCATGTTCTCAAATTAAATTATTTCATTGTATTTTCATGCGTTCAGTGATTTTTCTCTCTTTCTGGTCTGGTGTCAGGTCAGCTACAGAAAAGGTAAAGAGGAGCTTCATCACTGCAACACGGCTCCTGACAGACCAGATATCCTGAACGCCGCCAACGCCACCAAACTGGCCAGCGATGTGAGTTTACGTGTTTTATATGGAAGACCGTAGATGTAGTTACTGTACGGAGCATGAAGTTAGGGGCTGTGGAGAGAAAATCTCCTCGAAATAAAAGGAAACTTCCAGAAGAATTTAATTATGATTATGTGTTTTTTAGCCAAAATCCAAGAGCGTGTGTCGCCTTTTAAGACATAGTTTCTGGAGAGCATCAAGAATTCATCAGAAATGCTCACCTGGGTTGTGGGCGGGAATGTTGGCACGGAATTTAGCTCCACTAATTTTCCCAAAAATAACACTCTGTCCCATTAGCTTATAGAGGCTCACAAGCATGCAGTGAAGATGTTTTTCTTCCAAAGGTGGCCTACAAGAATCAAACCAAGCAGCCCGTCTACAGCGACAGCTCTCTTCTGACCCGAACGGACATCCAGCACGCCAACGAGGTTTCAAAGCTGACCAGCCAGGTAACTCAACATACCCAGCATTCACTGGGCAGGCAGAGCCGGCACACAGGTGAGACGTGGGTCCCTCTGCTCTCTGTTCTATAGGTGAAGTATAAGGAGAATTTCCACCGACACTTGAAGGACCAGAAGCCGAGCTACAACCCTCTGGACTGCCTGACCTTCAGACACACTCAGGCTGCTGCTGCACTGGCCAGTCAGGTGACCCCAACACCTGTCACACAAAGGTCATGTGACCTACAGCACAAAGAAGTCACACTCACATGTTTTGTTCAGATCTTCCTCAGATCTTCTTTTTATGGTTTCTGAGAACTGGAGCTATTCATCAACATGTTGTGAAAGAAAGAAGAGAATCTTTAGCTGTAAAGATTTCAGATGTAGCTTAATGATGGATCCTCTTTATGTAAATAGTAGCAGCTTTTGTTTCCATTCTTTGCTGTTATTGCTGAATTATTACCGTGTCTGACTGTTTTTAGCTTTTTTGGCAATTTAACAGTAATTAGATATTGGTGTATGCAGGAAATGCCGATACTTTCTCAGTTACTATTAGTTTTTTTTTTCTTATCCTTTAAGTAAACAAAGAGAAAAACAATCATTTTCAAAGTAAAAAATAAATAATGGACAATTCTTATTTATAAACAGGTATTTGTTAAATACCTTTTTTATATAAGTATGGAAATTAAATCTGGCATTTAAAAATAATAAATTAACTTTCAGGGAATTTTTTTATTTAATTTTAAATTTAAATTAAATGTGATTCAATTCAAATGCAATTAAATGTTAGTTTAAGTTTAGGTTAATTAAGTATTTTTTTCATAATTTAATTAAATTATTTTTTAATGTAGTTAAATTTAAATATTTAATTGATGCCATGAGACAGACTGGAGACCTGTCCAGGTGAACCCCGCCTTCGCCCATCAGTAGCCGGGATAGGCTCCGGCACCCCCGCGACCCCGAAAGGGACGAAGCGGACAAGAAGATGAATGAATGAATGTTTAATTGATTTGTAAATACATTTTTTAAATGTAATTACAATTTTTCATTTTCATTTTTTAAATTCACTTTTAAATAAATTCATTTTCAGACAAAAAAAACTCTTTCAAGACTAAAAATAAACCTGATTTATGGAGAAACAGATTACTGAAGAAAGTTCAGTCGTGAGAAGGTTTTATTTTATTTTATTTTTTTAACACATTCTTTATGACGTAAATATTCCATCTGTTACAAACCAGCTGGTGTTTTCAGACATTAATACATTTGTTGTTAAGTATTCAGCCTTTTAATTCAACACATTTAAAAGTTGATCAGAGTTCTTGATAATCATTCTGTTTCTCTCAGTTCACCTGCTGCTTCCTTCATAGACAAACACTATGTCTGTTTGGGAGTGATTCACTTCCAAATGCACTCGAGAATTCAGGGTTTGTGTGGGCGTTACCATGGCAACCCCTCTGAGGCAAACGGAGAGTGGCTGTAGGATACGAGCTGTTGAACTGGAAGAGGTCAAACACACAGACAGGCTTCCTGCAGCAGCGAGGACGCGCACTGACCAAACGCACTTGATCATATCATGAACTAAAGCCGGCTCTAACCCAAACCCACGCACACACCAACAGGCTCACAGTTTTAGCACTTTAGCCGCCCACACAGACGCACAAACCGGGCCCTTCACAGTGTTGCGTAACAGCTTGTTGTGTTGCATGCTGCTCCGGTGTTTGGGAACGCACCGTACAAGCTGGCAGATGTGAGGCGGCTACATGCACATGTCAATGACCTCTGACCTTCATGTTGACTCAGATGAATGTGTTATCAGCTGCTGTTTCACCCTTTAACACTCATTTTTTAAGTGCTCCTTCAGAATCGGCTGGAATTATCGTGTTAATAGTTGAAAAGTTACAATATGTTAAAGATTTTGTGTTTAAGCGCCACGCTTCAGGTGTTAAAGATCTGAAACTAAAAGAGACCCATAACTGCAGAGATCATTAACACTGCAAAAACTAAAAACATCCCAGAGTCATTTATTAAGGCTGAATGACTTTTTCTAGAGAAAACATTGTAGGTATTAAAGGCAAAAGTCTCCTAACACAAGTAACACACTTTCTACATTTAAGTTTGTACTGTCTAATTAACCAGTAATTCTGTGTTTTATTGAATTAAAAAAAACAAATTCTACCAAAAATGAATCAAATATTTGGCCAAATGTTCAACCTTTGCAGTGTAAGACTGTTGGTTCTCTTTCCTGTCTCCAGGTGAAGTACAGGACCAACCAGAACCAGAAGCCTGAGGGCTCCTTGGACCTGCCCAACCTCCTGCATCTGGAGCACGCCCTGCATGCCAGCAAGCTGCAGAGCAACGTAGGAGCATACACTGATGAATTATATTTGCACTCAATGATTTTGTTTTAGAGCAGGGGTGTCAAACTCAAGATCCAAAACACACCTTAGGTCATGTGTTTTGTTTGAGCGTAGAAGAACCATCACTAATCACTAGACCAGGGGTTGTCTAACTCAGTCGCACAAAATCCAAAACACACCTTAGGTCACGGGCCAAACAGGATAAACGTTTATTGAACACTCTAAAACTACATTTTTAAAACTTTAAAACCAAAACTTTTTAACATAATTATGAATTAGATTACCTGCAATATTCTAGTGTGAATGCTGTAAGCTGAATTTGGCTGCTAAAGACGCTAGTGCTGATACCTGAAGATGCTGAAGCTGATAGTCAGCTAAAATATTTGCCAAATGCCAAAAACACTTAGATTAGCCAAAACAGCTAGCATGTAGCTGAAAAAATAGCTAAACTTCAAAATAGCCTAAAAACATAGCCACAACAGCTAGAGTGTAAATATTAGCCTCACTCCAAAACAGCCTAAAAAAATAACAAAAAAATCCTAAATCAGCCAAAACAGCTAGCATGTAAATATTAGTTTAACTCCAAAACAGCCTAACAACAAAAAAAGGCCTAAATGATCCAAAACAACTAGCATGTAGCTGAAATATTAGCTAAACTCCAAAATAGCCTAAAAAATCTTAATAAATGCCAAAATACTCCAAAAAGCTAGCAGAATGACAAGTTTAAAAACTTCAAAACTGTAATTTTTGAACATAATTATGAATAATAAAAAGTCAGGAATATTATTCTAGAATAAATCAACTTAAACCTTAAATACCTTTCAATATTTTACTCTCTATAAAATATATTTTATCAAAATTATACAAGTTAGAAATAAGCGCCAGATAACATCGGGTCATTAATAATAAAATAAAATGATCTGGAGGGCCGAATAGAATTACTTGGAGGGCCAGATCCGGCCCCCGGGCCTTGACTTTGACACGTGTGTTAGAGATAAATCAACTGAACTGAGCCTTCTGAGGGTTTTGTTTTTTTTAGGTGGAGTACAAAAAGAAGTACGAGCTAGCGAAGGCTCACTACCACATAGCTGTGGACACGGCTGAACAGCTCCACCACAAGGAGACCGCAGTGCTGCACAGCCAGGTTGGACAAAGGACAGCACAGGCTTTGTGTTGTGTGTTTTCACCGTGTTTCCTGTCTGATGGGTCTGTGCTGGCAGGTCAAGTACAGAGAGGAATATGAGAAGAGCAAGGGTCGCTCTCAGATGGAGTTTGGAGAAACTCCAGCCTATAAAGTGTCTAAAGAAGTTCAGAAGATCCAAAGTGAGGTAAAAAAATGAGTTTCTGTCGGCCTGCACTGATACAGACTATTGAGATGTCATTACAGAGGAGAACTTGTTTATTTCAAACCTACACAGCACAGTTGAAATCTCAATCCAACCCTTAAATGCTGAATGTTGAGCAGAGGCACTGGGTTCCATTTTTAGTCTCTGGTTTGACTCTGCTGTGGATTTGAACTCACGGCCTTCCAGTCTCAGGCCGGACACTACCACGAGACCACTGAGCTGGACAAGTTTAGATTTCTATGTCTATGCCTGAATTTATTCCCAATTATATAAAAAAAACTGTTCTTCAATGCTTTTGCTGTTCAATGTGATGCTAAGTTAAGTGAAGTCCTGATTATTAGCAACATACGACATGAAGGAATGAATCACTTTTGCTAAACTTTCCTGAACTTAGTTTCTTTTTTGAGTTTCAGTTTGTAACTCTTCTAAACTAGTTCTCTGAAGGAGGCTGACAGATCATACTCCTCTTTCCTCCTTCAGAAGGAGTACCGGAAGGACTACGAGGAGCAGGTGAAGGGGAAGGCTTTGGTGGATGTTGACCAGACCCCTGGATACCTGACGGCGCGCCACGCCAGCAGCCTGCTGAGCGAGGTGCTGCGGAGGAACATCACACCGACACACTCAAAGATCATTTGGATTCAGAAAGCTGAGAGTCATTCCAACTGTAATGTCATTTGAGGAGAAATTTTCAGTCAAGTTTTTCACACTTTATGAAGTTTTTACCAGAAATAACGTGCTAAACCCTGGATTTTTCACAACCACCAGGAGTTCATTGTCTCTGAAGTATAAAAATGCAAAGTTTATGTCCTGTGGAGGATTTTAGAATAGAGCTGCCACAAACGATTAATTTAGTAGTCGACTAATCACCAATTATTTTTTCAGATTAGTCGACTAATCGGGTCATGCACAAACTGGATGTAAAGCATACATTTTAACCATCATTAGCTTTAAACTAACTAAAAACTAGATATATAACATTACCTGTGATAATGCTAGTGTGAATGCTGGAAGCTGAATTTGGCTGCTGAAGATGCTGAAATTGATATCTAAAAACGCTGAAGCTGATAGCCAGTGAAAATATTAGCTAAATGCCAAATTAGCCTAAAAAACTGAAAAAAAGCCTAAATTAGCCTAAACAGTTAGCATGTAGCTGAAATATTAAACTCCAAAAGAATATAAAAGTCCATAGAATATAAAGTAATGACATGCTGACTATTAAATTAGTCATTGACTATTAAAATAGTCCCTATTTTAGAGAGCTAGAGAGTGACTGATTTTTAAAAAGATTTAGAGGATTAATAACACTGATAAATGAAACAAGAACAACAGATGTCTAATATATCTAGAGCTAACCAGATTCATAAAACCCTGAATAACTACTTCTGCTCTCACTCTGCAGAAAGAGTACAAGAAGGACCTGGAGCAGGAAGTGAAGGGGCGGGGCTTGTCTGGGGTTGGTCTTGAAGAAACCCCTGAGTTATTGAGGGTGAAAAAAGCAAACCAGATTCTCAACCAGGTAGCTGACGCTCCACACACACATCTACCACATGTTTCCTGTGCTCTGGCACAACCACACTGTTCATCAACAGAAGGAGTACCGCAAGGATCTGGAGCGGGACATCCTGGGAAAAGGCATGGAGCTGAGCCCCGACGTTCTGGAGATGCGAAGAGTGAAGAGAGCCTCTGAGATCCAGAGTCAGGTCTGAGAGATGCGTTAACCACAGATCCATTAACACATAGTCGGCTGATCTGAATTTACAGTTTGTGGTTGATCGAAATAATGTTATTATAAGACAATCACTCATTCAGCATTACAAAGCCTTTAGAATGGACCTTTAATTTAAAACAATAGGAGGAAGTATACATTTTAAGACGTATCAAGATTTTAATTAAAAAATAAATAAATGTGATTTAATTATATGAAAATTTCAATCGTGTTAATAGAGAACCGACAGAAACTTGAATTTAAAAAATGCTTTTCATGTCATTAGAAATGATGGTCCAAATCACTTTGTAAAATGCATTTCTCCTTGATGAACACAGGGGGCACCATGTCTTAAAGGATTTATTACTAAAACCAAACTAATCTTAGACTGAAATTAATTCTTTTTAAAGAATGACGTCTGTTGGGACAGAAGAAGCACAAATTCCTGATCTACAAAAACAGAGGAATTCCGTTCTAACAGTGAGACTGTCCCTCAGCTTTGTGTTGGTTTGTGTTTGTGTACGGCAGAGGTCCTACAAACAGACAGAGCAGCTCCGTGAGAACTCGTACGGAACGCTAACAGACACGCCGGAGCTGCTGCACGCCTCCTACCTCAAAGACATCTACAGTCAGGTCTGTGTGGAAGAAGAAGTCTGCTGCAGGAGTTTACTCCGCTGAGAATCTGCCTGTGTCTGCAGAAGAAGTATAAGGACGACGCCGAGCGGCTGAAGGAGCGCTACAGCCTGGTGTCAGAAACCCCGGAGATGGCGAGAGTCCGAGCCAACCAGAGACACATCAGCTCCGTGAGCGTTTTTCACAGCTTCTCCTGCTGCACCGACGTCCCAGCAGGCCCTGCTCAAACAGCTCTCTGTCGCCCCCTAGCTGCAGTACTGCTGGGACTCCAAGCTGATGAGAGGCCTGATGGCGCCCGTCACCGAAACGCCGGAGATCGTCCTTGCCAGAGAGAACGCCAAAAAGATCAGTGATGTAAGTCCACTCTTTATCGTAGTTGTACAGATGTTTTCATAGATTTCTTACATGTAGAGGTATATATATATATAGCATGAACAATGTGTGCCTTAACCCAACGCATCGTTTGAAGCTGTGATTTTATCAGGAAAGTCATTAGTTTCTGATCTCCAGGCTGCAGACCGGTCAGTGGGACAGTTGGTACCGAGCCACAGAGGAAAAAAACAACATAACCTACAGATTCTGAGGAAGTTTTATTTTGGAGAACTGCTGGCTTCTCTCCTCATCCGAACTATTCTTGACACATGTAAAGTCACTCGTGTCTGAAATACACCTGCTACTGTCTTAAAGCAACTGAACCGACCAGTAAATTGAAATCCTCAGGCTAAGATAACAAAAGACAAACATATTTGGAAAGTTTATCTTACCTTTCACAGACTCCCTCTGTGAAAATATAGATATATAGATATAAATTCAGATTAATAAAACTATGTACATTATTCAGACTGACATAACTGTGGGGCACAATCTGATGCAGGTTTTCAGAAACCTACAGTTTCTACATTTTTCTTCTCATGTATGCATGAAGTTCTGTGTTAAAAACATTCGTATAGGCGTGTAAAAGAGCTCCAGCTCTGCTCAGGTCCAGTACAGAGAGGAGGTGGGCCGTGGAACTGCCGTCGCAGAGACACCAGAGATGGAGCGGGTCCGACGGAACCAGGAGAACATCAGCTCAGTGAGTTTCACACAGAGGCTGGTGTTCCGGTTGAACTTTCAGAACTCAAAAGTCGACAAAGTTCGTTGAGAAACAGAAGCTGTGAACTCTGATGGAACTGCTGCTGTCTGCAGGTGAAGTACAAGCAGAGCCCGGCCAAGGCCACCAGTGTGGGAGTGACCCCAGAGGTGGAGCGGGTCAAACAGAACCAGGAGAACATCAGCTCGGCAAGACGCACTCAAGTTTCAGTTTCTAGCTGCAGAGCGTTACTGAGACCTCCAGCACACGGCTGCACACGGCTGCACACTTCAGACCCAGTGACTGCGTCTGCACAAGAGGATAAAAACGTGTCTGTGTGCCTACAGGTCAAGTACCAGCGCGGGCTGCAGGAGCTGAGGGGGCGGAGCTGCTCGGAGCTGGACACTCCTGAGTACAGGCGCGTCAGGAGGACGCAGGACTCGGTCTCCATGGTAGCCAGCTGGTTGTCATGGCTCCCACTGTGGGAGGAGCTAACATGAGTGACGGGCGGGACTTCTGCACGGATACTAACAAGAGGCGGGGCAGAAGCTGCTGGTCGCTGACTGTGAACGGGTTTCAAACGCTTCATTCTCTGATGACTCACTTAGTTTTGTTTGTTTGATCTAAATAAAGAAGTTAACATTTGTGTCATTTGCTCACTGACCAGATGATGTGTGTGAGTGTGCACGTGTGTGTTCACGTGTGTGCGTTGTTGTTGTCTGAAGCTCTCCCTGCTGTAAAGCCAACAGCTCTTTTTTACGGTTGCAGGCAAAATACCACGAGGATTTTGAGCGGGCGCGCGGCCGGGGCTTCACGCCAGGACTGGACGACCCCAGCATGGAACGCTACCAGAGAGCCAATCAGATGATGGGAGAGGCGGGCTACAGCAAAGGCCTCCACTCCCAAGGGATGGAGATGGACAGACGGCCGGGAGGCATCATCGTAGGTGAGTGGACCTCATGACGATATCTGATTCACATTAGTGCTGTCGGGCGATTCATTTTTAGTCTGATTAATTCAATCTTATTCATCAAATTTCAGGGCAAGGATTTTTAACCTGATAATTGCTGTTAAAAGACTAATTTTAAGGCATTTTATTTTACTTTATGATATTATGGTGCAGATCAAAATAAAACTAATTAATTATTTAATTATTATTATTATAAAACACTTCCAAGCTTTACTTTGACACCACCGAGCGGTAATTCCAATAAATAATAAACACAAACTTCTTATTACTACCATCATTCAAATGTTGCTATACCTTATTCCACAGTTTACCACAACAGTAATACAGAAGAAAATACATGAAAGTGATTTGATAGTTTACTTTAAGCCACATGTGTCAAAGTCAAGGCCCGAGGGCCGGATTCGGCCCTCCGGGTAATTCTATCCGGCCCTCCAGATCATTTTATTTTATTGTTATGAATGGTTCGATGTTGCGCTCATTTGTAACTTGTATAAATTTGGTAAAATATATTTTTATGGAGAGTAAAATATCTAAAGTTATTTAAGGTTTAATTTGATTTATTCTGGAATAATATTCCTGACTTTTTATTATTCATAATTATGTTAAAAAGTTACAGTTTTTAAGTTTTAAAAATTGTCATTCTGATAGCTTTTTGGACTATTTTGACATTTGCTAAGATTTTTTAGGCTGTTATGGAGTTTAGCTTATATTTCAGCTACATGTTGGCTGTTTCGGCTTGCCTACGTTTTTTTTTTAATTCTTTTTTTTTAGTTTTTTAGACTGATTTGGCATTTAGCCAATACTTTAGCTAGCTATCAGCTTTATTGTTTTCCACTATCAGCTTCAGTGGTTTTAGGTATCAATTTCAGCATCTTCAGCAGCCAAATTCACACTAGCATTATCACAGGTAGTGCTATATATCTAGTTCATAGTTGTGTTAATGTAAGTTTATTTTTACAGTGTTTTACAATGTTTATCCTGTTCATCCGTGACCTAAGGTGTGTTCTGGATTTTGGCCTCTTGTGCTTTAACCTGTTTGGATGAATTTGATCATTTTAAAGACTGTGATGAAGCAGAAACTTTTGCTTTATCATCTGGACAAAACCAAGTGCTAAGACGTTAACTTTCTCTCTAAAATGATTTTTTTTTTTAAACTTTTCATGACAATCACCTTTCTCAAAAAGGTGTTAGAGCATGCACCTGGCGCTGAAGCTGCTACCATGACAATGCGACACACTGCATATTAAACAGTCGGCTTTTGTTAAAAAAAAACAATTAAAGCTTAAAAATAAAACAGAACTGAAGCTCTAATAATGTATTTAATATTTATATTTCATCTTAAATGACCATTGTATGTGCAGGATAAAATGCTTCCAGGTGTGCAGAACACGGAAGTAAAAATCCAACGCAAAAATGAGATCAACGCGATTTAAAAAAATAAATGTCTGTAATTAACTGACCGTGATTAATGTGATAATTTGACATCCCTAATTTACAGCAGACCAAAGAAAAGACATGTATGGTCTGATCCTTCCTAGACTAACAGAATCATCAGGAGACCCAACACTTCTACAATGATTGGATTCTGCATTTGGTGACTTCCTACGTTCTGCATCACCTCAGATTTGTTCTTCTTTCTGACAGAAAACCTGATTTCAGTGTTTGAGCAGCATCAGGAGCACTTAAGTTACAAATGACAGTCTTGAAAATGATGACTTCTCTGGAGTTTTTGACAGTAATGTTCAGGCTGATGTGTCTGCCAACACTTCAACACTTTTTCTACTGTGGTTTTCTCAGTTTGATGCTTTTGTGCTCAAAGTCCTTTCAAACATGAACTTAAAGATTAAACCACATTAGCCTTTGCAGATTCTTGGAACATTGAATGGTGGAATAAAGGTTCTCTTTCATTCTTGTTTTTCCATATTTATTAAAACTCATTTTCAGGTTGGCGTGGAGCCGTGTTTTTTCCCTGAAGTTCTTCCTCAGAGTCGTTCATTCTGCTCTGAAAATACGTTTCCTTTACTTCTGCTAACGTCAGATTATTTAAGCGTGAGCTATCAGAGGTTCTTCTGTTCTCTCATGTGTCTGTGAGTGTCAGCAGAGTTAATGTTTGCCTGCTCTCTGAAGATCTGAAGGTGTGGAGGACAGACCCGGGCTCCATCTTTGACTTTGACCCCCTGGAGGACAACATTCAGTCCAGGAGCCTCCGCAGGATGTCCGGTAGTTCAGCACAGACTCCCTGAAGCCCGTTATGTAAACCGTTTATAGCACAAATACACGAGGACTTGACTCTTTTGGGTCAATCAGGCAATAATCTGTAAAAGACCCTTTTCATGGTGACGACAGACAAAATGGCGACAGAGACAAAAAAGTGAATAGTTACTTCAAGCGTTCGCATTTAGAACGGCAAAGCTGACTTTTAAACTTTGAACTGGTGAGAAAAGATCTTCTGCAGCTCCACGTCTCATAGCCAAAGCTAATGCTAGCGTTAGCATCAGCACAGATTAAAAGAATAAAATCATAATTACCTTCATAATCCAACAAGCAGCATTCAGTGAAGTTCTTGTAACCTTCATCCAATTTTAACCGGGTTTTCAGAGAGAAATAATCCACGACTCGTTTAACGTCCAGAGGAATTTGGGGAAACACCTGAGTTGCCGTTCTGATGTAGACAGGATTACTGACATTTGTACTTTGATTTGTGAACGATCTAAGAGGAGGAAACGAATACAACCAGGTAGGACATTTATAAAACAAATAATATACAAATTTTGGTAATGGTTAGGTTACCCTTTAAAATAGTTTTAAACAACGTTCAGCTGTCAGCTTTGCTGTTCTAAACCATCGACACTGGAAGCGATGTGTGACGTCACGTGAAGAGTCTATAATCCAGATTTAAAATAATCTGTGTCTGACTTTTTCCATGAGCTACACCCCACCCGCTCACTTTGTTCTTCACTCTGTGCTTGTGCCGCCCCCTGGTGGCGGTCCCTGTCAGAGCGGGCTGGGCGCAGCGTGAGCCGGCGGTCCTCGCAGCAGTCTCTCTCCCACAGCCAGGCTCAGTCTGTCAGCTCTCTGAGCTCTGACCCGTGGGAGCGCAGCAGCACCGGCACTCCTGGTACTTGTGCCTGTTTCTGGGTGAAAGCGTGGCTCTTTTAACTCACGTTTGTGCTGTGACCCACAGAGTGATCCCACTAACCCACCGTCTCCCTGCAGGTCTGCTCAGACGTCAGCGAGTGTTCCTTCACTTTAATATCTTAGCTTTGATGGATGCTCACTGGACGCCTTTCTGATCATTTCCTGTTTGTCTCAGCTCCTGTCCTGCCCGGAGCGTACCACCATCAGGCCGCCCAGCATCAGCAGTACCACGGCTACATGCATCAGACCAGCATGTCGTCGGTCAGATCCGTCACCTCGCCTCCACACCACTCGCACGCCGTAGGTTTCTGCAGAGCTCTCCTCCGTCTTCCTGTTACCTGGAGATGTTTGTTGACCGAGTTGCTTCTGCAGCGTGTTTACAGAGCGCTGTACGACTACGCCGCTCAGGACCACGACGAGGTTTCCTTCAGAGACGGCGATGTCATCATCAACGCCCAGCCCATCGACGAAGGCTGGATGTACGGCACCGTGCAGAGGACCGGCAAGTCCGGGATGCTGCCGGCAAACTATGTGGAGTGCTGCAACTGAGGGGAGGAACTTTCAGATACGGTCTTGATGTTCGCTGCATTTCTGGGTTCTTTTGCAGGTTTTTTTTTATTCTTTGTGAGAGCGGCTGCAGTGAGATCACTTTCACTCCTGTTTGTTCCATCAAACAGCTTTCATTCAGGCCAACCCGGATGAAGATGAGAAACGGCTGGAATGCAGAGAACATCACCGGCTGTCGACTGCAGCTGATCCGAGGGTTCAGAAGCAGGAGAACCTGCAGAAATCCAGCATGCTGTGAATACCCAAACGTTTGGAAATAAATACTTTTAATCAAAAAATGTCCAAAACGTGATCTTAATGTCAGTTGGAAGCAGAAAGTGGAAAAATGTTTTTTTTTTTTTTTTTTATTCCTGAAGCAGAAAAAAGCAGAAAATGGTGACTAAGAATCTGAATACATTAAAACAGGAGCCGCCACGATTGGTCGACTAATCGACGACTAATCAACTATTGAAATAGTCAACAACTAACTTAATAGTCGATTAGTCGTTACTTTATATCATGTGGAGTCAGAGTGTAGTAAAATTGAAAGTTATAATGGCATTCTGGTAACTTTTTGGATTATTTTGACATTTATTAAGGTTTTTAAGGTTAATTTGGAGTTTAATATTTCAGCTACATGCCCAGCTGTTTTGGCTAATTCAGGATTTTTCAGTTTTTTTAGGCTAATTTGGCATTTAACAAATATTTTAGCTGGCTATTAGCTTCAACTTCAGCATCTTCAGCGGCCAAATTCATCTTCCAGCATTCACACTAGCATTATCACAGGTAATGCTAGTGTGAATGTATCTAGTTTTTAGTTCATTTAAAGCTAATGATGGTTAAGATGTGTGTCTTACATCCAGTTTGAGCATGATCCGATTAGTTGACTAATCAGAAAACATAATCAGTGATTAGTCGACTATTAAAATAATGGTTTGTGGCAGACCTAATTAAAACAGAAAAAGTTATGGTGAAAAAAGCAGGAGACAGAAAATAAACAGAAGATGAACTGGAGAAAGTGGGAGAGCTTTGCATTGTTTTTATTTTCCTTGAAGTGGAACAACCAAAGGAGAGGAGATCAGAGGTGAGGGGAGGAGTTAAGATCTGAAGATCCATCCCGCTGAATCGTCTAGGTGTAGTTTAGTCGTGTGAAATCCACTAACCTGCTCAAAGAAGGAGCAGCATCCGACAGCAGGACTAACCTCTCTGTTTGTGAAGGACAAAACTAACTCACTGTGTTCTCTGTTGGTTGTTTTAACGATGAGTTGCTTCTCCTGATCCGTGCTGCAGGGATGCTTTCTCTTGTCTGGACCGAGTCGTTTGTGTTTCTGTTTGAGTTTCACTCCAGCATTGCTGAGGAAAACGTCTGTCTTTGTCATTTAGCTGAAGAACATGATCTACTTTATGTTCTGTTTTAATGGAAGATAGATGCAATACAACAGAGTGAATCCCCACCTGTTGATTTTGAAAGAGCTCCTGTGTGGAGGGATTTTCGTGCCACCATATAGCAAGCAAAAGTCACAGTTTTGAGATCAAAGTTGCAAACTAAATGTAAAGTTTAAAGAAAAAATCATAATTTGGAAATAAAAATATGTAATATTTACTTTCAAAAACTCTTTTTTTCTGGCTTGCAAAAAATATATTTTTTTACCATTTGCGTTTCTGCTGCAGACATTTTAAACTTGGTTGAAGGCTGTAGAATTCAGATCCACCTCGGTCCCAAAGCGAGGCAGAGACACCTGATTGGATAGAATCTAGACCAATCAGCAGGCTGTTTGTTGTGGCACAAACTAACGCTTAGAGAAAATTATTAATGCAAAATCAAAGATAGGGCGAAAGTGAGATCAGGCACAATGCATCTAAAAACGTTTGTGCTACAATCACAAAAAGATTTTTTGCAAGTAAAAAAAGTTTGCAAACACAAAAAAAATGTTTTGAAAGCAAATTTTAAAAATGTTTATTTGCAAATTATTTTTTTTAGCATTTTGTTTGCAACTTGGAAAATTTTTAACTCAAAACTGTGACTTTTGCTTGCAACATGGTGGCCCAAAAATCCCTCCATACTCCTTTTCTTTTATAATATTCATCAGCATTACTTTCTTTGCTTTAAAGATTTTCTTCCTGTCACGATTTATTGTTTCCTTATTTAGTTTTCTCACCCAAGTTATACTAAATGTATTTACCTATTATTTGGAATAATATATTGTTCAGTGTCGGTTGTTATTTTGCCATAATTGTGTGTAACATGTAAACAAATAAAACTGAAATGATCTGTCGCAGTGATTCATTATCATTCACTCAAATATTTTGCTTTTCAGGAAAAATGAATGAAGCTGATAAATGTTTAACATTTTTACCCATAGTTTTATGTTCACTTATTTAGAATAAACAATCAATCTGATATCAGCTTTTATTTTGAATAATTAAGCATATACTTGTAGTCTGGTGGGTCATTGGTTTCTATAAACTTAGTTTTGTCAAACAGAATAAAGAGTTTTAATAAAGTTCAACATTTTTCAATTAGTTTATTTTATTTTTGCAATAATTCTGTATTTTTCTAACAAAGATGATCAAATGATCACGTTTTCTTTGAATTTTCTCTTCCTGATCATGAACTTCTTGTTGCTTTTGCTCTGTTTCACAAATGTTAACATGTTTTAGATTTAATGTTAATAGGACCAAGCAGACATTATTCCAACATCTCAAAAACTCCTCGTGAACTTTAAGATTTTCAGATGAGCTCGTCCATTTCCTCCCTCTGAAGATGGAAGGTTGAACTTCAGCTGTGACTGTTGTTGAATGACGCTCAGCTGCACTCACCACAGGATGGATTTGTGTTGTTCATTCTCTCTGTGGCCCCTAACATCAGTAGCCAATCAGGAAAGGCCATCACAGCGGTCCCGCCCACTTCTGTATTATCCACATGAGACAAAAAAACTGTTCAATCTCAAAAACTATCTAACTGTGTGTATGGGAATGACCTTAGAATGACGTGAATATGAAAATATTAGTTTATTAATATATTTATTATAATATAATATATATTATTATAATAATACATCATAATATTAATATTAGTAGAATCATAAAGTAATCGCCATGATGGAATCTAGTGACACCAACACTGAAATATGGACAGAAAACTTCAAGATAAACAACAAAAAGTGACATGTTAGCTTGTAAAGACTCACTGCTCCTTAAGTGAATGGCCCTTAACAAGACTTGTGGTTGATGTCTGCCTGTGCTCCATTGGAGGACCAGTCCAGTAATAAATATCAATGTTTATCGCACTAGTTTAACTTCTATTTAGCAACAGGTTAACGTTTTGACTAATTTAGTTTACTGAGTATTTTTTTGCTATTTTGGAGGGTTTTTTCTTTTAATTGTCCAAAACATACAGAACAATGATGTAGGACAGGTAGAACATTAAGAATGCCAGGGGATGGCATAAACAGTACAAAAAGAAACATTACAAAGTAAACATTACAAAACAATAATTTAAGACAAGTTAAATGTATTTAAAGACAGACAACTTTCATCAATACGTATTGCTTTTCTGGTTTTGGAGTTTAGCTAAGCAACAGGCTAGCTTTTGGATCTAATTTGAAATCTACTAAGCTGAGGTTTTTTGGGGCTAATTTGGAGTTTAACTCATATTTAAACAACATATTGACATGTCTTATGGATTATTAAGCAATTTTACAGCAAAATTCTCAGAAATGTACGTCGGCACTCTTTCATAGTTCTTTAACGAGATTTACAGTCTTTTAGCAAATTTAACATTTGGCAAATAGCTTTTGCATTTTCAGCAAATCCCTTCAGCAATTAAATTGTCACACCATTTTCCACAAAAAGTTTCAGCATCTTCAGCAAAAAGCATTCGAACTAGCATTATCGCAGTAGGTAATGCAACTTTTCTAATTCCATTTCATTGAACGCATCTCAACTCACTGTAACATATTCTTCTCCTTCTTACAATAGACAATATACTTTTTGGCTGTTCCAAAACACAACTCTTCTGGAATAACATACACAGTTGGATACATCCAAAAATTAAAATTCCAGGTTCTTTAACTCTAAAGAATATTACATTTGGAGCTCTACTACCATCCAAAACAGAACAACTCTGCTATAATTTAGTCCTATGTTTAGCCAAATTTTTCATACACGAAGAGTGCTGAAAAGAATTCTCATCTTTACCTTTTTTATGGTTTGTTTGTTTGGGTTGAACTGAAATTTTCTTAGAAATATTTAAGATACATTGATTCTCAAAATAAAATATATGATACATTAATAGCATTATCAATGATGTAAAATAAAAATGTATTGCATCTATGAAATTATACCGAGGTGAAGTTAGTTGGATATTGGATATTCGACAGACATTCGCTCTGGGTGTAGTT
>NW_023416925.1:98941-110416 GCF_002922805.2 Oryzias melastigma | reverse complement strand
ACTATTTATTCATTTGATCACTTTTTGTCCTCTTCTTTCTCTTTTCATTATTGTGCTTTATGATTTGATGGCGGTAAACACTGATTTTTATTTTTCTTACCACTTAAGCCATGTTCTGTCATGTTCAGTTGTTCAATTTAAAAAAAAAAAAAATCTTCTTCGTCTGGTTTTACAGCGGCTGGCAACCAACTTAAAGGCGCATTACCGCCACCTACTGGTCCGGGGTGCAGGTGAAAAAGCGAGGTCACAATCTAGAATCCTCTTTTGAAACTAACTTTTGGAAACACCCACCCCAATAAATACATAAATAAACTGTAACATCTTTCACAGAGAATAACAGCATAACATAACCTTCTGAGGGCTGTACCAACTCTGATGCCAAAAACACAGAAGATACCATTTGTGTGGGGTACGGGTGTCGCTGCAGCGCATGCGTCACTGAAACGGAAGCAGCGCTAGCCGTCTGACTGTCCGAGAGGCACTGAATGAAAACGCACTGATTTTTACTCGAAAATGAATAAATTTCTACCTAATTTGTTTCTGCTAGCGCTGCTAGTTTTCCCAGCGACTGTGCTTCTTAAGGGTGAGTTTGCCATAACATTTAATGTTTATTATTATACTGTGAAGAAGCAAACCAAGCTCGCGAGGCTAATGCTAGCTGCTAACAGCTAGTAAACGTGAAGAAGGGGAAGGCCTTCCCACGGTTAACCAAACACGTCCCTGCATTCAAAAAGATGAAAGAGTATGTAAATATTAATCGGTGTTTGAAGCTGTTTTACCCTCAAATTTCGGAACCTCCCTCTTGTTTGAGTGAGAATTAGCTAGCTGAATGAGCGCTGCTTAGACTGACGTGTCCCTACGAGCAGCTAGCTGAGAGGCTAATGCGCGAGCACATTAGTTCAGCACGTTTAGTTTAAGGCTGCGTCCTCTCCACAGTCTCTGTCTTTACGGCATGTCGATGGAAGCTCACATGAAACTCAGCCAACGGCGGTCCTGTCATGAGAACAGCCGCTCATTCAGGAGGTTTTTGATCCAGTCATTTATTCTATTATCTGGTACTATGATGATACAATAAAGCTTCATTTAGACGAGTTTTACTGTGAGAGGTAGATGGTTTCATCTGACGATGTGGGTCTTCATGTTGAAAACCCATTTTAAATTGAAGTCCAATGTTGAGATTCTGTACCCTCCGAGCATGAGGTTGGTTTGAAGTGAAGGATGATTACAACTGTTATTCTTTGATGCTGGGGCTTCACATGTAGCACATCAGCAAAACAAGTGAAGCAGAAATGGTTAGGTTTATGTTGAAGTAAATCCACCTCATCATTAAGAAAAACAGGAGTATTGTGTTTGCAAAACCCGGAGATCTGTTCCAATTAGTGCTGCCACAAATTGTTATTTTAATAGTCTACTCATCACCAGTTATTTTTTCCAATTAATCGACTAATCAGGTCATGCGTAAAGTGGATGTAAAGCACACACATTAACCATCTTTAACTTTAAACTAACTAAAAATAATGACAATGAAGACGATAGTTTATTCAACTTTAAATGAAACATGCAGCCTCTGCCCTTTATTAGTTTCTGATAAAAACAAGATTAAATTAAATGAGAGATAAGGAATATACTTTCCATCAAACTCATTTTGACAGGAGCCCCGCCCCTCAGGATGATGTAACAATTTAATATAATTTTTATATGTTAAGGTTATACAGGGTCAAAGGTCACCTGTCAAAGTGAGTTTGATGGAAAGTATATCCCTGATCTCTCTAATGAGGTCGGCATCTGAAACAAGGAACTATTTTTCACAAAAGATAATGTTTTGGTGTCACTGACTCAAATATAAAAAAGTGAATTTTTTGGTGCTGAACACTCACAAGTTGTGCCCTGCCCCTACCCTTCAGTAGCAGGATAGGCTCCAACCACCCCACAATCCTTAAACAAATTCAGTGGACAAGTTGACCTGTAAATAATTCAAATATTTTTCTGACCAAAAAATTTGTTTGCTATTTTCTTTAGGAATTGGTTCTTATTACAGTAATAAAATTCCCACCTTTGTTTATTTCTAATCAGCTGTCATTTGAAACCATTTTCTAGAACTGAACTTTAATCTGCAGATAAAGTAATCTATTTGAGCTTAAAAATAAATTCTGTATTGAAGCAAACAAGAAAAGTTCTTAGGTTGTGTCTGAATTCCCTCCCTGAGCCCTGACTACTAAAAAACTATAAAGCACGGGACTAAATAGTGCCCTGGATGTTAAAAGCAGTTTGGACACGATGTTCACTATTTTTCTTTCGTTTCTCCAAACGCTGGATATGACGTCACCGATTTCACAGATTCAAAACCAAATCAATGTGAACATTTCATGATGTTTATGTATGACTCCACTGTGTTCTGAGGGGGAAAATGTGGATAGTTTATTAAAAAATGAGATTTAAACACGTTTTTTTGTTTGAAATTGTACGACTGCAATGCATTATGGTCTATATTCGCTAACGCAGTGAGCTAGATGCACGCTTGATTTTTGTATAGACTTCTGGGAAATTTCCAGTGCACTTGATTTTGGAATAGGACTAGAAAATGGCGAATGTGGTATATAGTGCGTAGCAGAGGAATTCGGACATAGCTTTAGAGTTTTTGTCCCACACAAAGGTCATTTTACTGAGCATGCTCAGTAGGTGTCTGTCGGGGATGCTCATCTCTAAAACGTCTTCTGCCCGTCAGGACCGCTGGTACAAGCTCAAGACTTGACTGAGGATGAGGAGGCTGACGCCGTGGATGAAGATGTGGTGGACGATGTGACTGCTGAAGATGAGGACAATGAGGCTGAGGTGGAGGATGATGAAAATGTAGAGCTGGTGAGTTGTGCTGCGATGAAGAGGAGAGTTATTGAACGTTTTTCAGACTTTCTTCTGGTTTATTACAGTTATGAAGTTAAGTTAAAATATTTGTATTTGATAGAGTTTTTTGTTTGTGTTCAGACGGAGGAAAAAGAAGAGGAGGAAGAAGCTTTGGTTGGAGAGGTGAAGGCTTCTCCCAACGCTGACACCACCATCCTCTTCGTCAAAGGAGAAGGTGACTGCTTCATCTCAGCTGTCTGAGCTCCGGTGCAGCTCTGGCTGAAACCCTCACCCACGCTCTTGTTTCTGCTCAGACTTCCCCGCCAACAACATCGTCAAGTTCCTGCTGGGCTTCACCAACAAAGGTCCTGAGAACTTCGTGGTGGATTCTCTGGACGCTTCCTTCCGTTACCCTCAGGTGAGGAGAGGAGACGGGGACGAGGGTGCTCGTGGTTCCTGCTCTAACTGTCGGCTCCTCTCAGGATTACCAGTTCTACATCCAGAACTTCACGGCTCTGCAGCTCGGCATCGTGGTTCCTCCTGGCAGACAGGCCACCTTCGAGTACTCCTTCATCCCCGCCGAGCCCATGGGAGGCCGTCCGTTTGGACTCGTCATCAACCTCAACTACAAGGACAGCAGCGTAAGCAGGACTGACCTAACCTGACCCATCTGTGCGTCCTTCCTGACCTTCATCACTAACTCCTGTTTGCTCTTCCTCGTCCTCAGGGAAACATTTTCCAAGATGCCGTGTTCAACCAGACTGTCACCATCACTGAGAAGGAGGACGGGCTGGACGGAGAAACGTAAGACATCTTCATCTGCCTCCAGGCGTCACCTCTGCTGCCTCTCACTTGTCCTCTGCCTTCAGGATTTTCATGTACGTCTTCCTCTCCGGGCTGGGCCTGCTCGTCATCGTGGGACTTCACCAGCTGCTGGAGTCCAGAAAGGTTTGGACTTGTTTTTGTATTAATTTCTCACATGTTCAGACGGTGGTGTAGCTGAGGTGACCCTGACTCACCGTGTATGTTTGCAGAGGAGGCGTCCGGCTCAGAAGGTGGAAACAGGAACCTCCAGCCACAACGACGTGGACATGAGCTGGATCCCTGCAGAAACCCTCAACCAGATCAGTGCGTACTCTGCACCTCCTTTTACTGCACGCAGCAGACTCGAAGCACAGCGAAGCTGCCAGAGTCAAACCCCGCCTGTTGGCTGCAGGACACTCTTTTACAGACGTGTCCTGCACTCTGTCCTGTTGGGTTTTCTTCTCTTCCGCTCACTTGTTTCAGAATGATCTTTAACCTTCAGCACGACCAGCACTCACCCTCCTCTTTCTCTCTGTTCCCTTCTGCCTTCCTCGCTGTAACGTTCCCCTGCGTCTTCAGTGCAGAGCCGCAGAGGTGAGGTCTGCTTCTGTGTGTGTGTTTGAACGCCACAGGAACGCCGCTGGGTTTCTTTCAAATCATCTTCTCTGGTCTGTTTCTCTTTGTTCCTCACGAGCATCTCCTCACAGACGGCTTCCTCTGGTCAGCCGTCCACTAGAGCTGCCACAAACCATTAATTTAATAGTCGACTAATCACCAATTATTTTTTGCAATTATTCGACTAATCAGGTCATGTACAAACTGGATGTAAAACACACATCTTAACCATGATTAGCTTTAAAATAACTAAAAACTAGATATATAACATTACCTGTGATAATGCTAGTGTGAATGCTGTAAGCTGAATTTGGTCTCTGAAGATGCTGAAATTAATAGTTAAAAACAGTGAAGTTGATAGCTGGAAACCCTGAAACTGATGGGCAGCTAAAATATTAGATAAATGCCAAATTAGCCTAAAAGCAAAAAAAAATCCTAAATTAGCCAAAACAACTAGCATGTAGCTGAAATATAACCTGATTTTCTCGGATTATTGTTAAGAATTAACTTAAAAACGTGATGATTCTCACTGAAGGACTTCAATAGAAAATAGTCGAAGAAATGTAAGTTTAATACAAAAGGTTTTTTTTAAGAAAATCTAGATGCTTTTGGACACAAACATGTATTTGATCCAAGTGTTGATTTGTAGATAGAGATGTTAGCCACTGACGCTATGATGCTATGCTAATTAGCTGCTCTGTGCGTTGCTACTATGCCATCACAGACCGGTTTAAAATCAGATCATTAAGAAGTGGCAGATAAATATAAAAACATTAATTCATAGGACATTTATGCAAATCTGTTTTCTAAATATAACAAACAGGAAAGCACTCTGTAGCAACTTTTTTTAGAAGAGATTTTGTAACGTTACAGAGCTGGTGTTGTGCTGAAAAAAGGCCTCCAGCTTTTATAGAAATTTGCATCTTTACTCTCAATGACAAGAATCCAAAACATGATGTTTTCAAGCTGTTTTATTTTGATTTCATATAAAAAAGAATCTCCAGAGGCACTTTCTGTCACTCTGCCTGCTCAATCTGACCTTCTTTCTCTGCACTATTTAGAGTTTACAGCTAGATGACTCTATAGTTCATGCCATCTGATTGATTGATTTGGTTTATTTCAAGCATAGATTGTAAAAAAAAAAAACAGGCCAAACTGCATTAATATTTCAAACTCATTGCAGAAATAATGAAATGCATTGATTATAAAATAGAAACAAACCAAAAAAAAAAGACATTATGTCACATTTGACTCATTAAATATAGTAATTGGTAACTAAAGTCGAGTTTGGTTGAAGAGGAGTGGGAAGTTCAGAAAATGAATTGTTTTTATGCAATTTTATATTAGTTAAAGATGCAAGAGAAGAACAAGAACGACTTATTTATGATTATGAATCAAACTCTTCACTGGTGTAAAGCAGAGATAGACTGATTAGACATCAGTGAAGGAGAAAAAAACCAACGTCATTTCGGCTTCTACTATGTTTGCTTTCAACGTTTCATTTTCTAAAAATAAATGCCTGAGGTTTTACTGACTACAATAATGTAATCATTTGGAAGATCAAAAATATGCCGGATTATTATTATTTTTAGTTTAGTTAAAAATCTGACTGTTCTTCGGTGTCTTCAGAGCAGGTTGCACCGTCGGTGTTTCCTCATTTGATCGTTTCTTTGCTCTGCAGACAAAGCGTCTCCCAGAAGATCTCCTCGCAAAAGGAACCAGAAACGCTCGGCCGGCTCGGACGAATGAGGGGCGCCTGACACGAGGAGTGGAACCCTCAACCGCCCCGAGAACTGAGCTCTGTCTGCTGAGAAACTCTGACCGGTGCCAAGCGCAGCGACGGCGGCTCTACCTGAAACTGCTGAACACAAGCGCAGCAGTATTTGTTTCCTGACGCATCACTCGAGTCCATCAGCCTTTTAGGGACTTTTCTTTGTTTTCAGCCTGGATGAAAGAACTGCTGATGTCATCATTGTGCGACGGCTTTGATTGTTTTGATGTGGAGCTGAAACTGCCCACAAACTGCGGATCAACACAAAACTCAAACGCTCTTTTCTACGAACATTTTGATGCCGATTTTTCTGGAGTGCTTTAGCCCCGCCCCCACGTGCGACCGCAGTAACGCCAACACATGCAGTTCTTTTTCAGGGTCTCCTTTTACTTTATTGACCTCGTCTTTTCATTGTTTTGTAACTGAAACTGATTTAACTTTTGGAAAAAAAAATCAGAAGAAAATGTTCCTGATCTGAGCTGATAGGACGCTTCTGTTGTATTAAAGTTTGGTTCTGACCCGCCGGGTTTCTTCTGTTCTCTGGTGTGATGCTGCTTCAAAACGAGGATCAGTTTGATCAGCTTTTCTCACAAATATGATTTTTGTTGTGAAAGAATTTAGGAAAAATGACTTAAGATGAAATTGGAAGCAGTTTGTTTTTGTGTGCGCATGAATCAAAGCTTCATGTTTAATCTTCCGTTTGAGGCCTGAAAGAGCTGAACCTGTGAGGCTTCATGACGTCTGTCTTCTGTTTGTGAATGTCTCTGGAACTGTGGATCTGGCTAAGGCACTGCTGTCAAAAGTTGCTGTAAAAGTAATGCCTGTGACTTGCCACTGGGCGGCGCCACTGGGTCTCACTGCAACTGTAAAGAAAGGCTCTGTGGTTCTGGGAGGGGGGGGCGGGCTGGGCTTGGGTCCTGCAGAGACTTGAATGGAGGCTGATCAGTGTTCCAGGTCTTTCTGTTTCTGGGAGCTTTCATTTTCAACTGATTTTTAATGACAGGAAAATAAAGTGATTTGCTGTTACTCTGCTGTCGGTGTGTCTCTGAGGACGTGTAGAAATGTCGGCGCAGCGCTCTGCTCCTCCTGTGTGGTCAGTGGTTTCCGCGGCGACGGCTAGTGCAGAAATGACACATTACCTGATGAGTCCAGACTGGTCCTGAGATGCTCTTCACTTCAGTTTGCTGCTGAAACACAAAACAGGGTTTGAACTCATTTCAGTGAATCCTCTAACTTGACAATAAAGATAATTAGAGATTTAGCTTTTATGATACTTGCAATACTTTAAATTTCAAAACTAAAATGTAAAACATTAGATTTTATTGCAGCTATCTTTGTAAAGTAATCTTATTTTACAAGATTACCGTCTCTGAAATGTAATGTGACTTAACTCCTGTATTACTTTTAATTTATTAAAATCTCTGCATAATCATCTGGAGGGACAAATGTTCTGTATTCAGATGAGGAGTCAGAATTAATATTGATTTTTGTCTTTTCTTTTGAGAGAGTAAATAACAGCAAAAAAAGAAAACAAATAATCCCAGCATGCAACAAACAAGTGGAGTTGACATCATATTCTGGACAAGTTCAGAGCTCTGATTCTAGACTACTACAATAGCTTCAGTCCAATCTCATTGGATGACGTGCCGACTAAGTCCTGATCGCTGGTATTGAAGAAAGGGAAAGTTGTTGACAAGTTTCTCTTCACACTTGGCTCCACTCAGAACCATCCATCACCGAGACACCAGGGAGGAGTCTGGAGAAAAGTTTTTGACTGCAGCTTGAAAGATGCAGCAGTGATTCGTGCAGCAAACTTGGACAAATCTGGGCCCCCTGGGATTTTCCAATCCTGGATTTACCAACATGAAAACCTCCCGTGGATTCTGTGGCCCCTCATGATATTTGAGGTCCTAATCTCCACCATAGAAACTCTCTATAAGTAGTTTGAGCGAAGAGGTTTTATTCTTTCTTCTTTCTTTATTTGTTTCCTTTCATGAAGCCTCAGGAACATAAAAACACAAAATCAAATACAGATGGAAGAACAGTGTTCTTATTTTGTGTCGGCTCCTTCTAAATCAAAATACTCATATATTTAAACAAATATACGTAGTTCAGATGGCCCCGCTGTTGGCCATTCAAAAACAAATCAACATAGTAAAACAAAAAGAAAATTAACTCAGAAGATGAAATCAACTTCTAATTGACATCACTTTCCAATTTCATTCTCCTAAACATATTCCTAAACTGGAGAATATTTTTTTCTAAGTTCTTAAGTTTAACACGAATAAAAGAAAAACACATTTGTTTTAAAGTGGTGCGAACAACTGGGTACTTGAAATCAAATCTCCTTCTATGATTTAAATCTTCAGAGCTAAAAACAAACATCTTAATCAAACTCTGTTTTTAACTTCAAACATTCCTAACAGAGACTGTTGTTCTATTAAGTCTAATTTTAAAAGACCAGACTTGATAAATAATACATGTGTGCTTTCCCTATAACTGACTTTGTTTATTATTCTAATGATTCTTTTCTGCAATAAACATAATGGCATTAAACTAGTTTTATATGTGTTACCCCACACCTCTACACAATAGGTTAAATAAGGCAGAATAAGTGAACAATATAACATTGTCAGTGTCCTACTAGGTAAAAGAAACTTAACATGATTTAAAACAAATATTGTTTTTGACACTTTAGCTTTAACATATGATATATGAGGTTTCCATGTAAGATTTTCATGGAATCTAAACTCTGGTACCCTTTCAAGATTTACACCATCGATAGACAGAGTGACATCATTCTGTTTTCTTTATGCAAAAATCATAAACTTTGTTTTTGCCAAATTCAATGACAACTTATTTTTATAAAACCAACTCTTCAGTTTGATCATTTCTCTTTCAACTTCTTCTGATACATTTTTTAAATCTTTTCCAGAGCAATATAGGGTCGTAAATAATACAAGACTCAGAACGTCAGGCGGTCTGTGACACAATACCAAGCACCTCTAACGTTCTGCTGGGGAAAGGTGGAGTCACCACCTGTAACCTGTGCCTAAAGAGGGGGACCCTGGAGCTCATCCTCAGCCGTTCAAAGCCCTGGCAGAGGGACGCTATCGCTGAAGAGAGAAAACTCTCAAACAGAAAGCTCATCCTCCTTGCTATTCTCTTTGAATTCCAAAAGTTCTCACCACAAAGCTCTCATGCAGCACAAACGGAGGCTGAACTTTGAGCTTCTGTCAGTTCAGTCAGAGAACAGAGAGCTGGAGGCTGACTTCCTATGACTATTTGAACGTGGAGAACATTAACTGAGTTGTTCTGAAGGCTCTCCTTCATTATTTTGGATCGTCGTCCTGCTGAAAGATGAACCGTCGCCCCAGTCTGAGGTCAAGAGCGCTCTGGAGCAGATTTTCATCCAGGAATGTTGTAGTCAGCTGTCCCTCTATCCTGACCAGTCTTCCATCCCCACAGCATGATGCTGCCACCACCATGCTTCACTGTAGGGATGGTATTGACCTGGTGAAGAGTGGTTCTGGTTTTCTCCAGCATAACCCCTCCGTTCACTCCAAAGAGTTCTGTTTTGGTCTAATCAGACCAAAGAAATTTGTTTTCTCATAGTCTGAGAGTTGGCAAATTCCAGACGGGCCTGCATGTGTTTTTAGTGAGAAGAGACCTCCGTCTGGCCTCTCTACCGTACAGGCCTGATTGGTGTAATCCTGCAGAGACGGTTCTCCTTCTGGAAGGTTCTCCTCTTTCCCCAGAGGAACACTGCAGCTCTGACAGAGGGACCATTGGGTTATTGGGTCCTTCTCCTTTAATCACTCAGCTTCGATGGCCGTCCAGATCTAGGAAGAGTCCTGGTGGTTCCAAAGCTCTTCCACTTACAGATGATGGAGGCTTTTGTGCTCATTGGAACCTTCAAGGCAGCAGATGTTTCTGGACCCTTCCTCAGCCTCGTGCCTCCAGACAATTCTGTCTCTAAAGACAATTCCTTTGTTTTCATGCTTGCTTTGTGCTTTGACGTGCACTGTCAACCCTGACCTCATGTAGACAGAGTCTGACCTCTCCAAATCGTGTCCAGTCCACTGGATTTACCACAGGTTCGCTTCAGTAAAGCAGCTGAAACATCAGTGGAAACAGAAGAAACCTCCACTCACTTTGGAGCTTCACAGTAAAGGGTGTGAATACACATGATTTTTCAGTTTTTTTTAAAGAATTTTTCAGAAAGAAAGCTGATTTAATGCATTTTAAAATAAGGCTGTGACATAATGAAATGTGGAAGAAGTGAGGCGCTGTGAATACTTTCCGGATGCTCTGGATACAGCCTGGTCTGCTCTCAGAATGGGTTCATCACTTTTCTCTGTTATTCTTGCTCTCATTATAGATATATAGTTAATTCTGTGAGCAACAAAAGTCTCATCTCAAGAAGAGTGGAACATATCCAAACATTCACAGCACTAAAGAAGTACCCTTTGTCCATTCTTATATCACTGAATCATGACTCTGCAAGACAACTTCATCATCACTTCAAGTTACCATTTTCTACTCACAAGCAGTCTATATAAATATTTTTCTCTCATATTAATTAGACAAAGATTGAAATACTTCTCATGATCTGTGGGAACATCCATCCTGACCCTGGCCATAGTTACAATTCTACTTCTACTCGTCCCTCTATTTTTGCATGACTGTGTGATTTATTCTGTAATCTAAAGAATTCTGCGTGATATCAGAAAAAGCTAAAGCAGAAATGATGGCACTGAGGTTTGGCAGACTGGACATTACTAACACTGTAGGAAGAGCAGGACAGCTGAGACGAGAGGAACTGTTGAGGAATAATGACCAACGGTTTGTAAGAGGGGGTTTCACTGTTAATTTGTCAAATATCTCTTTTAATAGGACAGAATTGAATGGGGCTTTATATAAGATTAAAGAATCAGCCCCTTAATATAGTTTACACTATATTAACTCATTTAAGCGATTCGTCTTAGGATATATTGTTTTTATTTATTTATTTATTTAAGGATCCCCATTAGTCTCAACCGAAGGTGAGACTATTCTTCCTGGGGTCCACATTAAAAGAATACATGCATTAATACACAAATATTAATATATACATAATACATACATCATAAAAACCAGTACATTACATTTATTAAAACAAAAATAAAAACCCTAGAATAAGAGAAACAATTAAAATAAATTACTCATTTATGCAGTGAAATTTCATTATGAATCACAGATTTCTTGAGATAAACCTTAAAACTATGATGACACTTTGATACTGTCGTTTCTGAGGGGAGCATGTTCCAGAATGTAATTGACCTATATATAACAGTTTTTTGAGAGCATTGGTTCATGGTAGTGGGAGAGTAAAGGTAACAGCAGATTTTCTTGTGTTAAAATGATGTCTTACATTTGTAGGCAGCAGTTGTAAGAATAAACTA
>NW_023416925.1:75837-97836 GCF_002922805.2 Oryzias melastigma | reverse complement strand
GCCATTTCTGCATGTGTTTGACTTAATACTTCATCCCATTGCACTCTTGCCATATCGCAAACAAAGTCTTCTTCCTTAAACGATTTATGCATCCTTTTATGGATTACTTTAGGCCCTACTTTAGGCACTTTGGTTTTCAGAACAAGAGAGACAATATTGTGATCAGCTGACTGGCTCAGAACAAACATTAGTACACTTTTCAGCACAGTTTGTATAAATATGATCAATACATGTAGATGTACTCAGTCCTGCTTGATTAATTCCAGCTCTGGTTGGTACATTTATTAACTGACACAAGTTTGATAAAACAATTGTGTCACTAATTGTTTTTTTCAGAGAACACTTATGTGAAAACCAGTCAATGTTCATATCAGCTAAAACAAATACGTCACAATTTAAATCACTGACTCTCTGAATCATCATACATATATCGTTCAGGTATTCAGCATTTGAGCTTGGTGGTCTGTAACAGCAACATATTAACATAGGCTTTCGAAATGGAATGTGTACTTGAAGCCATAAAGCTTCAATGCTTGTTATGCAAAGATCTTTTCTCATTTTAACTGGTATATGACTCTGAATATAAAATGCAGTGCCTCCGCCATATTTGTTTCTGTCATTTCTGAATATATTGTATCCCTCTATGGTTACAACCGAGTCCTCTATTGGGTCAATGGTATTTCTGTCTATGTGAATGTCTCTGCTCGAAAGATATTCTGTCACTTGGCTTTCAACCGAGTTGCCATGATCATTAGAGTCCAACTCACTGTTGTCTCTCTTAACAACACGGACATATGATGGTGGTTTAAGTGACAACCCAGAAATGACCTTTTGAGTGTAAAAAGATTAAATTTGTGGATTTTTGGTATTGTTGAATTTAATGGATGACATTAGAGAGGATTATTTGTATTTTTGAGTGTAAAAAGATGTATTAAGAGGGTTTATTGTTTGTTTTAAAATTGAACTGTCATATTTTTGATACATTTAAGAAATTAAATGTTTATGTGTTTAAAATGTCATAAAAAGTATAATAAACTGTAATCTGTACCTTCTACAACTGGTTTTCTCATTATTTTTAATTAAAAATGTATACAGTTTTGTGTTTATATCTGACACATTTTTTTATAAGAAAAATTAAACAACTTGTGTGACATGATTTTAACACAACAATGTATCTATATAAGGACAACACATTTTGTGTTATATGTAACACAATTGGTGTGCCTATCATACAACACATCTGTTGTGTTGTATTTTCCAACACAGTAAGTGAGTAAATTGTAACACAGGAACTGTGTTGAAAAATACAACACAACAGATGTGTTGTATGATTGGCACACCAATTGTGTTACATATAACACAAAATGTGTTGTCCTTATATAGACACATTGTTGTGTTAAAATTTGACTCACTTTGTGTTATTATTAACACATCTCTTCTTAGAGTGCACATCATTAATTTGACTGTTTTGTTCAAAATCAGCCACCCGTGCCTCCAAGCAGCTTATTTTATTTTGTTGTTCCTCATTTAGCTTTTTAAATTCCTCATTTACTTTTTTGAGTTCCTTGATTTCACTGATTAAGTCTATTATTGTACGCTGTTGTTTTGATATGGTACTCAACTCATCACCCATCATGTTCATAGCTGCTTTTAATTCCTCTCTGTCTCTTTTTACCTCGGTCACCATTGTCGAGGAAGATATTCATAACCTGATGCTACAGTGGCCACCTGAGTTTGGTAGTCAATGGGTCGGGTGTAGTGCAGCTACTGGAGATGCTATGTCCTACTATTGCACTTATTTTGTGTGGTATCTACCAGAATAACAATGGTCCTAAAACCATATAACAGTAGAAAAATTCACCAAGAACAGAGTGAAAATGAATACAATTAGTTAACCGTTCAGTCTCCGCCTCCTTTGGTCGGTGTGGACTCCATGTAGATCACATGTCAAAGTCAAGGCCCGAGGGCCGGATCCGTTTTGTTTTTTTTGGCCATTTTTGGAGTTTTGCTAATTTTTTTAGCATTATGCTAGCTGTTTGGGCTAAATTAAACATTTTATCAGTTTTTAGGCTAATTTAGTATTTAGCTTTTATTTTAGCCACATGGTAGCTGTTTTGGCTAATTTCGGGTTTATTTATTTTTTTGACTAATTTGAGGTTTTGCTAATTTAGCTAGCTGTCAGCTACAGCATTTTCATATATTAGCTTCAACGTTTTCAGCTATTGGTTTCAGCATTTTCAGCTATCAGCTTCAGCGTTTTTCGTTATCAATTTCTTAAACTATCAGCAATAGCATCTTCAGAAGCCACATTCAGCTTACAGCATTCACGCTAGCATTTTTGCAGGTAATGCAATGTATATCGTTTTTAAAATGTTTTAGTATTAATTTATTTTTCCATGTTGATTTAAAAAATGAAGTACTTTAAATTTGGCTGTGTGGCTTCTGGAAAACCATAAATGTTTACATTTAGGCTGTGATTGTTACATTCCTTCTGTTAGCCTACAAACCGACCCTGAACCCCATCAGAGAAGAAAACACTGATGTGGCCCTCAGAAGGGAAGTTTAGGGACCCCTGATTTACAGGCGTTCCTCATGATGCTCTCAGGTTTGGTCAGCATCCTCCGCGCTGCCACCACCTCTGCCGTCTCCATCTTCGATCCCACCACACAGTCTGCCCTCTTGATCAGACGATTACGTTTTTTTGAGTCCTTTTTGCACCCCCACGCACACACACACACTAAAACAGGGCACTGAAAACAACAGATTGACAAAAATAAAAAGGAGTTTTGAGCAGACATTGTCACACCAGAGAGCAACAGACATGCAGCCTTACCTGCTCAGTATTGCAGACAAATTCTATTATTTTTAATTCAAGTCTGTCATTCTTTGTAAAACTTTTAGTTTTCATTTTGACAAATATGCGACCAACTCTTTAAAAATGTGGTGTTATAACTAAAACACAACTGGATGAGATTAATGGAAAGTCTGTTCTTCAGAATGTTCACTACAGATTTTTCTGTGAGGCTTTTTCTGCTTTTTTCTGAGTATCTGCTCACGTGTTTCCTGTGGTTTCCTCACTCTTCAGGACTGACCTCCCTTCACGTTTGATGCTCAGATAAAACACAGACTCTCTGTCATTCTGAACAGCTTACAGGAAGCAGAAGCTGAGGTGGATGTGTTGCTCTTCAGCCTGCATTTGCCATGGCGTCTGCTCTGCCAGAGTGCTACCATGGTCCCATAAGCAAGGCAGAGTGTGAGGAGCTGCTGGCCAAGAAGAAAAAGGATGGAGCTTACCTGATCCGAGACAGCGAGACCATCCAAGGAGCCATGTGCCTGTGTGTGTTGTGAGTACTCGTTCATGAGGATGTAAATCCTGCTGCTCTGAGAGACCCTTCTAAAGAAGACCATAAACTGGTTTGAAACACTCAACTGTTATCAACTCAAAAACTTTACTGACGTAGAGAGCATGAGGAAGGAGTCGACAGACACAGTCCGCCAAACCTCCACCGCTGCAGTAAAAGCAGCCACAATCTGAGCAACACGAGGTGTCCTTTATCACCGATACTAAAAAAATGAACCGATAAACCACCGAAGCTGCAAAGTCTCAGACACCAGGAGAAGCTGGAGTGAAAGTGAACTTTCCAAGATATGACAGAAGTTTATTACATCATCACAAACCTCAGCTCGAAGCTTCCACATCACAACAGTCCATGTGTTTAAAAAAAGATTCTATAATTCCTGTTTAAATCTATTGAAACGATCAGTTCATTTCTGTCTGACTGGAACCCCAAAATAACAAATCCTTAGCTTGTTTTGTAAATTTCTTGACAAAATCCATGAGAAAATGATTCAAACATTTTAAAGAAATTTGTTTAGATTTACTCCAAAATGCGTTATAGCTGTGTTAAATCAGAGGTGACAAATTCAATCTCGCAAGAGGCCAAAATCCAAAACACGCCGTAGGTCGCGGGCCGAACAGGATAAACATTTATTGAACACTCTAAAACTACATTTTTAAAACTTTAAAACTGTAACTTTTTAACATAATTATGAACTGGATATATAGCATTACCTGTGATAATGCTAGTGTGAATGTTGTAAGATGGATTTGGCCGCAGAAGCTGATAGCCCACTAAAATATTAGCTAAATGCCAAATTAGCCAGAAAAAAACTAACTTTGTTTGGCTAAAATAGCTAGCATGTTGCTGAAATATTAGCTAAACTTCAAATATCCTAAAAAATTTTACTAAATGCTAAAATAGTCCAAAAAGTTAGCAGAATGCCAATTTTTAAAACTTTAGAACCATAACTTTTTCACATAATTCTGAATAATAAAAAGGCAGGAATATTATTCCAGAATAAATCAACTTAAACCTTAAATAACTTTCAATATTTTACTCTCTATAAAAATATATTTTGTCAAAATTATTCTAGTTAGAAATAAGCACAAGGTAGCATCAAGTCATTAATAACAATAAAATAGAATTACCCGGAGGGCCGAATCCGGCCCCGGACCGTGACTTTGACACATGCTTTAAGTTATAAACTGCTTTATTTATTATCAGACAAATATTGCAATCAAAGTACACAACAGCAGAACTTTTTTTAAATACCAGAGGTTGAAATGAAGTTCAGAGAATCATTAACTTTTTGACAGAAACATTTCTAAAATTCGCAGTCAGCTTTAAAGATTCTAGGTTTGTTTTTCATCTTTAAATGTCACCAATATAGTTTGTGTTCTGTGTACTTTCCTCCTGAAGGATTAGATAAGCTTGTGTATCTTGGAAAGCTCTCTTTAAATTGTTAACTTGACCCACAAAATCTTTTCTCTACTTTTGAGCATTTGTTGCATTCACCCTGTCGAATCTTCATCAAATAATGTGTAATCCGAGCGGTAATGCTCCTAACTCTGGGATCCAGATGAATGTCGGCATAAACCTGTGGATCCATAAAATCAAATCAAACTTTATTTGTATAGCATTTTTCCAAAAAACGATTTCACTCAAAGTGCTTACATAAAAACATAATCAAATTTTAAAACAAAGAACAAGACATTGCTCATCCAAACAATGACCTCAACCCCCAACACACACGTGCACACACATGCACACACCGTGGTCGAAAATAAAAATAAATAATTATCACTAAAATAATAAAAAATAGAAATCTGGCTTTGTACTGAAGTGAGGAAACATTATTTTAGGGACCTGTCCACATAAGTGACCCCCCAATCAAGCTTACAGAATACACAGGACCCCCCAGATCCACGTGAAAAGCCAGACCCGGGAGATCCCACTGCAGCGACCCCGTTCGCTGATACGGGTCAGTCACTGATGTGGAGGATCCCTCAGAGGAAGACACTGGAGTTAAAAATGTAAAAGGAATAAAATAGAAGATATAAAAATAAAAACAGATATAAATAACCAGACGAGTAAATAAGTAAATAGACAAGACAAAACCAGTAGAGGTAAAATAAAAACATATCAATTTAGTAAAAACAGAGCATAAAACAATTACAATATCAAATAACTTTCAAAATTGTTAACTAAAAGCTAGATTAAAAAGGTAGGTCTTGAGCCTTCCTTTAAAAACATGAACAAATCAACTGTCAGCGCATTACAACACTCACAAACTAACAGAAACCACAAAACTTTAAATCCTACCTTGAGTTTTCAAAATAAGTTCTGTGACCCAAAAAAAGTAATTGTTATTTTCATGTTTATGCCTAAATGCTGCTCAAAAATCAGAGATCAGTCCACAATCTTAACCACTGACATTACTCAAATGTATAAATACAAAAAAATAGGAACATTTAATTATTTAATGGAAACTAAATCTAAAAAACTTAAATATATTGATAGAAAATAATGTTTTTACAAATGTGAACTTTATTAAGAGGTGAGAGTACAGAGCCGAGTGGGACTCCGTTAGACATTCTAACATTGAGGTCCTTATCAGAAAATCTTTTTTGACGTCTAGTTATTTTTATTCATTAGCTGCCTATTTCCTCTTGACCTTTCTGAAGAATGAAATGATAAAGAAGATACCACATTTCAAAGAAAAACTGAGACAAGACTAAACTGAGAAAAAAACAAACACCCATAGCTGGCTTGGTAACAACTTTATTGTGCAAGGCTAAAAATACAAAAGCCTTCTTTGTAAAATCACCACCTCACGCCGAGCCGTGTCGTTGCTGGGAGAAACATGCACAACTTTTGTGGCTCATCTGGTAACGTGACTGATGGAACAGTTCAATATGCTGGTGGCCAGAGCACTGGGGGGTGTTGGGTGAAAGACGCTGGAGTAGCATGAAGGCGTCTGCGCTGGTGTGACAGATCCCGTGACACCAGCACCACCACCCCCTCCTGTGGGTGCAAAACAACAACCTTCAGAGGATTTCATGTTTGTAAAGTCAGTCGGTCCTCCAGACTGCTGGGTCCAGCTTCTCCAAAGAGCTCCTCTCTTCTCCATTACTTGTTTAACTGAACAAAATAAAAAAGATAGATTTTCTTTCTTATGTTTGTGGTTAATACGGCTATGCTGTTTGAGCTTTTACTGAGGTTTAGTATTATAAGTTCCTTACTCAGTTTCATTTTTTTGGTTCCTGGTTTGAAATGTTTTTGAAAAAGCTTTGAGTCTGTTTGTTTGTAAATGTGTACGTGGTGTTTATCTGCAGGAAATGGAAGGTGGTGCATACGTATAGACTTTTCCGGACCCACTCTGGAAACTACACTCTCATGGTAAACAACACAAACACACACTCCCACTGCAGTAAAACAGTAGCCATGAAGGGTCAAAACTCGAATCATCTATTGCTTATCTAACCTTGTTCTCTGAAAGGGATCCAGCAGGTTGAGAGGATGGACGGATGTAACCTCCTTCTAATAACTTCTAACAAAATGGAATGTAAATAATGGTGTGAACCAAACATAGATTGAGAGGAGTTTAAGAAAGAAAAATATATATTTTTTAGTGACAAGTTGCTTTGAATTTGTTTTGACTCCTAAATTGTTCGACGTTCTAATGGAAAATGATTGGTATTCAGTGAGTCACGCATGTGTGAGACAGTGGAGAGATGTCCTGTAGGTGTGACAGAGGAGTTCAAGGTGGAGGATAGACTAATGAACAGCTGACAGATGAGGTTAGACAGGAATCTGTGTGGATCCTGATGTTTGCAGATGACATTGTGCTCTATAGTGAGAGCAGGAAGCAGGTGGAGGAACATCTAGAGAGGTGGAGGTCTGCTCTGGAAATGAGAGTAATGATGGTCAGCCACAGGAAGACAGAATATCTGTGTGTAAATGAGAGGAACTCAGGGAGGAAATGAGGTTACAGGGAGGAGAGGTGGAGAAGGTGGAGGAAATTAATTTGTTAAGGTCAACAAAGTGTAGGAAAGAAGTGAATCTGCATCAGCGACGTGCAGTGAGGTTTGCGAGTGTGAGGCATTTATCCTGTGACCCATATTTAGCATAAACACAAACAAAATATATTTTCCAACTACTAATTATGTTTAATATCTTATATCAGCATTCTATTTGTAAACATTAGCAGGACCAAGAGGGAACGTGGAATGTTTAGCGGTTCAAGACGACTCCAAAAAAAAAAAAAAAAACACGGTGAATGCTACAGATAGACTCGACCAGACACCACCACTCAGAAATCACACACTGGGCTCACCTTCACTAATGAATGAAATCCACACGTCTCTTCTATTTGGGAAAGATTTTGTGTGACTTTAGTGCATGGGTGTCAAACTCAATCGCACATAGAGACAAAATCCAAAACTCACCTTAGGTCAGGGGTATTCAAGTCCAGGCCTCAAGGGACGGTGTCCTACATGTTTTCCAACCAATCTTCCATTGAAGCTCCTTATTGGCTAAACATACCTGATCCTGGAAATTAGCAGCCAATAAGGAGCTTCAATGGAAGGTTGGTTGGAAAACATGTAGGACACCGGCCCTCGAGGCCTGGACTTGAATACCCCTGCCTTAGGTCGAGGGCCGAACAGGATGAACATTTATTGAACACTTTAAAACTACATTTTATTCTTCTTTCACTTTCGGCTTATCCCATTTTTGGGGTCACCACAGCGAAACAGCACCCACTTTAGAGATTTTACGCCGGATGCCCTTCCTGACACAACCCTGTACTTGACGGGCACAGGGACCCAGTTAGGCAGCAGCGTCAAGGGTCTTGACTAAGGACCCAATCTGGGTGGGGATCAGTGGACAACCTGGGAATTTAACCCAGGGCTCCTGCATGCAAACCCTATACTTAGCCCACTGAGCCACCCAGCTGCTAAAACACTAAACTCACTCTAAAACTACATTTCATAATTTTTCATAATGCTAGTGTGAATGCTGTAAGCTAAATTTGGCCACTGAAGATGCTAGATTATGAAGCTGGTATCTGAAAACACTGAAACTGGTATCTAGCTAAAATATTAGCTAAATGACAAATTAGCCTAAAAAACTAAAAAAAAAAAAAAAAATTTAGGCTAGCCAAAACAGCTGGCCTGTAACGGAAAAAAAATATCTAAACTTCAAAATAATCTAGAAAAATGAAAATTGCCAAAATTAGCCAAAACAGCTAAACAGTAAATATTAGCTTAACTCCAAAACTCTCAGGAGTCAGAGCTCTGTCCCCCCCTCTGAACACCAGCGGGAACAGTCACCAGAGTACTGACTGCCCTACATCTCCCAGCAGCCCCGGCCCACAGTTCCTGGATGCTGCTCAGCTGTCTCCAATCAGACAATCACCCACCTGCTTTTTAAGCAGCACACAGATCCTCCCTCTGTGTGAAGTATTGTTTGTACCACCGCCTGCATTACTGAGCATTTCTATCTAGACTTAATCTTCCGTTTCTGACCCTGCTTTTTCTCTGATTGCTTGCTGCCTGCCCTGACCCTTGCCTGGACTCTGACACTCTACTGTCTTCTTAGATGACCCCATGCTTGTGATTGACCTCTGCCTGTCTGACTCTGGTTTAGCTTTGTGCTTCATTCCAGTCTGAACTAATAAACCTGCTGCATATGGAACCAGCTGTCTGCTCGTTTGTGACAAAAACAGCCTAAAACACTTAAAAATTCAAATTTCAAATTGATTTTAATTATAAAGCACTTTTCATAAAAATAAAAACAACCCCCTTATATCAATTTCTATACATGTATACAAGTGCACCTACAGACATACATTAGAAAATATAAAATATGAGTAAATAAAAAAAAAGAGAGAGAACCCTGGAGACGCTGTCAGCACCAGCCTTCTGCCAGCTGGTCGTCTACTTCCTGACCTAAGGAGCCAGAGACCCACAGGTTCCCACCAGCCAAGGAGAAATCCGGGCGAGGGAACAATGGGTTCAAGCAGGGCCATGTCCCGTGGGCTTGAAAGCAGACGACCTAGCCAAGGGTGAGAAGAAACAAGTAAATACATTCATTTAAAATAAAATAAAATTAAGAAGTTAATAATTAGGAGAATATAAAAAATAGTAATTCATAAAAACAGATAGGTTCATTGGTGACTCTAAATTGCCCCTAGGTGTGAATGTGAGAGTGTATGTGTGTGATTGATACCCTGAGACAGACTGGCGACCTGTCCAGGGTGTACCCCGCCTTCGCCCATCAGCAGCCGGGATAGGCTCCAGCACCCCCGCGACCCCGAAAGGGATGAAGCGGACAAGAAGAAGAATGAATGAATGAATGAAAAGATACCTTATATAAAATTATAAAAAGCACAATGAAATATACAGTATATGCACATACTCACCTATACATACACACATCCTAAAATCTAGTTAAAAGCTAACCTAAAAAGATGCGTTTTGAGGTTTTTCTTAAAAGCCTCCACAGTTGATGAGGTCCTCCCCTCCTCAGGCTGTCCCACAGGCGAGGCCTGCAGTGGTGGAACGAGGCCGAACTCTAGGCACTTTTAGCAGGCCTGCACCTGAGGACCTGAGGGTTCTTGGAGGCTCATAAAAGTAACTCAGATAGATCAGAAGGTCCAAGACCACTAACACTCTCATAAACTAATAAAAGAATCTTAAAATCGATCCTGAAGCTGACAAGAGTCAGTGCAGGACTTTAAGATCGGTCTAATGTGCTCCCTCTTTCTGGTTTTAGTCAAAAGGCGTGCAGCTGCGTTCTGGACCATCTGCAGCCGATTAATTGCGTTTTTCTTCCCACCAGAAGGAAGAGCATTACCGTAGTCTAATCTAGATGTTATAAAAGCATGAAATACAATTTCAGCACTGGCTCTGGAGAAAAAGGATCTGACTCAGGAAATATTACGCAGACGATAGGAAGTTGTCTTAGTCGCCTGGCTTGTACATGCTTCAAAGCTAAGGTCTGCATCTATAATTACACCGAGATTTCTAACTTTGTCACACAACCACATTTTTGGCAGACAGATAAAATTGGACCCTCGCTCTTTCAGCCTGAGGACCGATGACTAAAACTTCTGTTTTGTCTTGATTGAGCTCCAGAAAGTTCTCTCCCATCCATCTTTGTATCTCTAAAATGGAGTTCAATAGGTCATCCATGGGTCTCATGTCATCAGGAGAGACGTCTACATATAGCTGAGTCTCATCTGCATAACTATGGAAACTTATGCCATGCCTCCTGATGATGTCACCAAGTGGAAACGTTCTTAAATACGCCTGCTTGTTGTTCAGTGTTTGGAAAAAACTGATCATTGAGCAGAGACCCTGGTCAACGTTGTGTAAAAGACCGTGATCTGAACTTTAAATGGAAACAAGTGGGACAGGAAATGTGGTGGAACATGTGGTTATCAACTCTCCAGACCAATCAGCAGCAAGAAGCAATTTGATGGTTTAACAGCAGTTCCTTAAGCTTCGATAACAAATCCTGCACGACATCAAGAGTATTTGTTTTTGAATAATCTCAATTGTTTATTGTTATGAACCAAGACGTTCTTTATGTCATGAGTTTTACCTTTCCAGGTAAAAAAATCTTCCTCCATCAATACAAATAATTAAATATGAAAAAACAATAATAACAATAAATAAATTGTCCAGTTGCATCATTTTGCAGTATCGACCAATCAAAAAGAGAATCAATTAAGTTAGAAAAAACAAAAGAATTTTAAGCTGTCAATGCAAATGTGACATCCATCCATCCATCCGTCCATCCATCCATCCATCCGTCCATCCATCCGTCCATCCGTCCTCCTGTTTCACCAAACATTCCAAACTTTTAGGAATCAAAACCACAAAGTTCAGTTGCCATGGAGATGGAGAGTTTTTCAAGAGTTGCATGGTTTTCTTTAAATTGTACTGTTTTTGATTGTTTAGAAACTCCAAAAGTCGTTCATGTTGATGGACGGATGCTGAGAGAGCAAATGAATGAACAAATTCACAAAATATTGAATGTCTTTCATGACAGAAAATGTTGCTTAAGAAAATGAGAAACTGATTAAAAGCTCAGTCATAAGTGTAGGAAGTTGTATAGTTTCCTGTTAGGAAACTTGATCTTACAACAGACTATAAAGAAAAGATGTCAGCTTTTTATACAGTTTCCAGACACAACATAGATTTGGGTAAGAGCCAAAAACTTGTTTGTACACAAGGAGTGAACAGAAGATGGTCACATTCGTTCAGCACACTGAAAGTGCAATTGGAAACCACAACACATCACACAGTCTGGACCCACACAAACAAGGCTGTTGCTTTTTCCTTCCACTGCATGTCTGCAACCTCGAGTTGTTGGTGTTGGAGACGGCTTTGTTTTCCAGATACTGCTTCTAGATGTCTGCACATTCGGAAAAACAGATGAAATCTGTGACCAGTTTTAGCCTTATTCAGAAACAAGCTAAGTCTTGATTGTTTCAACAGCACTCGTTTAATCTAGTGGACTTGCTTTTTGTCTTTTAATGTGTCCATATATTATTAAACTGCTTGTGCAATCCTAACATTTCATTTATCAATTTCTGGTATTTTATTTAAGTTTGCATAATTTTTGTAATTTTGTAAAACAAAAAGGTCCATATGAGGACAGATTAGCTTCTCCTTAACCCTTTAAAGTCGCACTATGAATTTTTTTTTTTTATTTGAAAAAAATATTCCCAGTAGTGTTTTGTTATGATTGTGAAGTTTTTAACCAAAATCTCAAAACCTAAATGTCTTAAAAAGCCATTTTTCATGTTGATCTGAAGCCTCTATTTTCAAAATCTCCTCTGGGGGGCGTGGCTTTTGGAGCTCCGCCCCTGATCCCCCCCATCTGATTATGATAGTTCGCAAGTGTAAATCTTGACCACTGCTACATAAAAACATCCATCAATCTGGGTAATGTCCAGCCGTATGGTTCTGATCCAGATGTCAGCTGGACGAGGAAGTGAAGATCTTCATGGACAGAACTTCCTCCAAAATCCTGATTCTTTCTCCTTCCAGTTCACCAAAGACTCTTTTAGCTAATTCTCCAATGTTTATTGACTGTGATCAATACATTCAATCATTGGTTTCTCAGAAATACCAAGCAAATGAATGTCAGACAAACCTCGGCTTTGAGTCTGTTTTCTCCTCCTCTTCCTTTCCCCTTTGACCTTAAAGTTGACCCTGAGGGCTTGTTTGCAGTTTTGTTTTGCGGCAGTTTTAAAGAAGCAGCGACCACACCGCGCGGCCCTCCTCCTCCCCTCCACCAAGCTTCAACAGGGGCTGCATCAGGCAAAATGATTGATTATGTGAAAGTTATTTTTGTAATGTTTTTAATTAGTATCTATAGTTTAAAGTTTATCTAGCTATCTATTACTTTTTTAACATTACATATGAAATGATTGGTATGTTAAACTTTAAAAAAAAAAAAAAACAATGCCTGCAGATAGCACCCTAGGCGGCCTAGGTGGCCTATATAATAAGTTCCAATCTAACCAACTCATTTTCCTGACACGATGGAGAGTCCTCTTACTTCAGGTTACCATGGTGAATCAAAGTACAACTTTCAGACTTCTGTTTCCTGCGTAAAAGTGAACTGAATCATGTGATCTTTCCTCAGACGGCAACAGGTGTGAATGAATCAACATTTAAGACTTTAGACGATCTGATCCGTAATTACAAGAGGAGAAACCAGGGCCTGGTCATGCACCTGCGGCACGCCGTCAAAAGGAAGATGGACCTGATGATCCAGAGCAGGCCGCCACATGTTCCAGAAAGACCAACAGGCGTGTCGAACCCACCAGCCGCTCAGTCGCCGCAGAGGAACTTGGTTCCCGTCCCTGATAACGATTATGAGAGTAAGGCTCTTTGATTCTCCTCTTCATTCATTTGTCAGATGTTCTTTGATCTTTCTCCACTTCTTTCTTTTTTGTAGATGTCGTTGAGTCTGATTACGTGGAAGTCCTTCCTGATTGATACAAAAAGCAAGACATTTTTCCCCATGCTTGGATTTATGAAGAGGACTCAGCACCTTAAACAGAACATTTAAACGCTTTCAAATGAACCAGCAAATGTTTTCGTGGGGAAGTTTGTTGTTTGTTTGCTCTGAAGTTCAAAAGAACAGACTTGACCTGAGCGTGGATAACAAGCTTCAATTTCTCTTAAAACAACTTTTTTACTCGTCACTTTTTCTCTTCAGTGCAGAGTTTGGGGGGATTTGGCCTCATTTTGATCCAGAAGGAATCATTTTAAATGTCGTGGACAGAGTCTGCATGTCGTCATGCTGAGGAAGCTCCACCCACTGAGCTGGAACGAGCTGGTTTGAAAGGATTTGGTCTGTCTGTGGCAGACAGGATGAAGTGCAGAAGCATGAAGCTCGCTCCGGTTCCTTCCACAAATGTCAGCTTGTTCTCATAGGTTTGTGATGCATGCTTGGTAATCTTAAACCATGATAATGGCTTAGTAACTGTTGCCTTTGTGGCTGCTGCGGTTTAACTCATGCAGTACAATGACTGGTTTAGAAACTCTCCACCAAGAAGCTAGTTATCAAAGAGATAAACGAAGGATAAAAAGGTGGAAACCTCATTATAAAGGAGGTGTGGGAAGTGCAATGACATGCAAGTGTAAAGTGTAAATAGAGATGTATCCACTGTGTTACTTGAAGCCACATTAGAGAGCTGTCCTTAAACAAACATGTACATGCTTCCAAAGAAACTGAAGACTAAAGCATCACACAGAACAAAGTATGCAGCGATCACTGCCTTTTACCAGACTCACGTTTGCTTTTTGATGTAAATGTAAAAATGTTGTTTGATGGATGCTTTTTATTCTTTGACAAGCCACATGTTTGTTCTACCGCTGTAAAACCACAAAGTTTCTGCACACATTGCACAAGTTTGGGAGATGCTGCCTGGGCACGACTGGTTTCTCTGAAACAGTTTAAGTTTGCTCTCAGTGCAAAGGGATTTGTATGTTTGACACGACCTGAACGCCTCATCAGCTTTACAACAACTGAAGCTGAAAACCACTTGAGATGAATTCAACGTTACGTCTCATCCTGACTGCAGAACCACCGAAAGATCACCTGTCATCTGAAGACACTGCATAACTGCAGGCCACATCTTTTCATGTGGTGTGAGCCTTCAATAGTCCCTTTTCACAGAGACGTCGAACAAAATGGCGACAGGACCCACAAAGTGAAAAGTTACTTCAAGTTTTCGGATTTAGAACGGCAAAGCTGACAGCTGAACATTGTTTGACACAGTTTTACATAAATAATAAAAGGTCATTTTAGCAATTTCAGCAGAAAGATGTACAATATTTATTTGATGAATGTCCTGCTGAACTGTATTTTCATTTCAGATCGTTCACAAATCAAAATACAAATGTAAATAATCTTTCAATATTTGATGTTTTATGGAAAATATCATCCTTTCATTTGAGCAGATATTATTTTAACAGGGTCTATTTTGCTTGATGTTTTCCAATGTTTATTAAATGCAATCAGCAAAAAAACTGATGGAAATTTGTGATGGACACATTTAATAGGAGCAGCCAAGATGCAGATTGCTGCATGTTGGGGTTTTAATTGGGCCCGAGGCTAGATTTAGTTGCTGTAATCAGAGGTATTTGTTGTTTTTCTGGGTATTTTAAGGGGTAATTGCAAAAATAGGAATGGTTTTAATAGGAATATTTTTTCCATGGTTTCTAATGATTTTTATCCTTGTTTACCTTTATTATGCTGCAGGAATCAGACATGGTTCAACAGCAAAGAGGAGCTACATCAGAAAATAGCAGTTATTAGTTTTTCTTTATTGTCAGACACGTTGAAATCGTCTGACTTTAGCTCTGATTTCAGTGATTTGTAATCAACTTTAACTGGACAGAAAAGATCTTCTGCAGCTCTACGTCTCATCCCCGTCATGGAAAGCTAGCGATAGCATTAGCATCAATTAGAAGAAGAAAATCTGAATTACCTTTATAATCAAACAAGCAGCATTCAGTGCCTTCGTCTGACTATGACCGGGTTATCAAAGACAAATAATCCACGACTCGTTTAAGATCGTCCATAGGAATTTGGGGAAGCAGTTGTGGAGCGTTCTGCAGGAGGAATACTGACATTTGATCTGACGAATACAATCAGGTTTAATATTTATAAAATATTGTTCAAATTTCTGTAACAATTGGTTAGGTTACCCTTTATTATTTACATAAAATTTCTTCAGACACTGTGCACACTCGCCATTTTGTGTGACGTTTCATGAAAAGCGTCTATTGTAAAGCTTCAATTCCCACAACAAAGGAGCCACGAAATGAAGAACTGGAAAATTATTCTTTCAATTTGATCTGTGGTAAATCTCTTTCTGGAGAACAGAAACATATTTGATAACTTCACCTGAACATTTTTAAACTTTACAGATGATGCAGCTCTATTTTAGTTTGTTGACCGTCGGTCCATCTGTTCTGAGTTACAGAGAGGTGAAGATGGAAACATCAGTCCACAAAGCCACAACTTCTCTGACCCTCTTTGGGACATGAACTTGTGGTTGGTGTGATCTCCGCTCTGAAGTTTAGCTGCTGCTGTGATCACTCTTAAGACCTACTTAACAGAAAAGACTCAGGAAATACATTGATAATGTAGCACTTCCAATTATCTGAGCATGTTGTATATATATATATATATATGTGATTGTGGCATTTATTTTTCAAATAAACTCTTCAAATCTTTAACAAACTGTAGCTTTTCAACCATTAACATGATAATTCCAGAGATTTTGAAGGAAAAAAGCGGCGTGAAAAAATTACAGTAAATCAAAGAACGTAAACATATTCTGTCTTTTCTCACACCAACAAAGTGGAAGTCCTCTAAAGCCATCTTCATTCTCACAGCACCAGAGAATAATCAAGACCTAAGTCTTCAATGAGGAAGAAGACGAGAGGAAGCATGAGACTCGCTTACACTACAAAACACAGTCTCACCAAGAATAGGAACCAAAATGTGACAAAACCACAGTTTCCATTCAAATGAAGGCAATGAAAGCTCACATTTCTCTGAGAAAAATTTCTCTGAGAAATTTCTCTGAGAAAAATTTCTCTGCAATATGTACTTCAAAATATTTTTATTTTCAATCTTAAACAATGTGAAGCATAACTTATACATCAGTATTGACCTTATAAGGAAGATCAAATTTGATACTGCAGACAATTATTTTGGCATCAGTCACTGATTGCAAGGACCATATCATTTTCACAAGTTAAAAAATATAGAAAGGCCTAAAAAGGCCTCAAAGGAAAGGCCTAAGCCCAAAAAGACATAACCAGTGTGAAGCAGAACACAAAATACACAAAATAACAGACACAGCCCTAAGTTCTGTATTGTTTTTGCAATGTTTCTTCTTTATAACAGATCCCTTGATCGAAAATTTGACCCCCGACGAATATTCAAAAAGTCCCCAGAATTGGCACACACCTAGATACAATTGAATTTTTGGCATAGTGCGCGTTACTCCCTCCTCAAAACGATGACATCACGACGAGTGATACAACAAAAAAAGATGAAGGGACAAAAATCGCTTATGGGGCCAAAAAAAAGAAATGTTTTGAAATATGCAAACAAAACCCAATCACATATGACGGGGATAACCCTGGGGACTTTTGAAATTATCATAGGATGGCCACAAGACCCTCGGCTTGGCGTCCATTTTGTGGTGAAATCTCAGATTTTGCAATTTTCACATTTTCAACAATATCGGAACTCGACACTTTTGTTTGTCCGATTTTCACAAAACTTCACAGTCATGTTGACAACGGGAGTCTACAACAACCATAGTTTCATTGACCTTTGACCTTGAAAAGGGGCCGCCATCTTGAATTTTAGAAAAAAAACACTTTTACTACAAGCTACAAAGAAAACCTCTTAGGGGTTTGATCGATTGTTATGTAACTTCCTCAGGCATAAATGGGAAACTACTGTGGGAAAAACGTTGCAATTAGATGTAGAATTTGAATGGCGTGCACGTGGTGAGCTTGCCTAATTTGCAACGTAGCTAGATCGTGTGTTCGGGGGCTCAAGCTGAAAAAACAACATAACACACAAAACGACAATGTTTAAAATGTGGGCCTGGTGGTCAAAAAACCGTTGCAAAAAACCTGCTGACTCAGCAAAGAAAATACTTAAAAACAAAAAAAAATACAAAAAAAAACCCAAAACACTAGAATCCACAAACAAAGCCCATGTACGTTTGTCTGGGATATCTAAAGGAAGTTTTTAAATTAATATGGTATGGGCACACGATCTATGGTTTGGTGGCAATTTTTTTTTTCAAAATCTGATATTTGGTGATTTTCAAGTTCGTGAAAATGAACCTTTTGTTTGCACAAATTTCATGAAATTGACGCAGAAGTCACTAGCATAGGCCTACAAGGACCCCTAAAGTTTAATTAACCTTTGACCTTGGGAAGAGGCTGCCATCTTGAATTCCCACAAAAACACTTTTACTACAAGCTAAATTGAAAAATCAACCCAGGTTTTTTTTTCCCAATCATTTCAATTCTTCTTGGGCATAATTGCAAAGAAATTGGGGAAAAAAATCTCTCATTCAAATTTTTATATCTCGAATGGTATCCACGTGGTGAGCTTGCAAATGTGGCGCACTCTTAATACATGGACATTTTTAGATGGATTTCTGTGAAAATGTAATATGTTGATCCAAGGCTGAAGCTGTAACAATTATTATAACATAGAATATGAACATATAAGGAATGTGGGCGTGGTTAACAAATAACCTATGTTGCTTAGGAAATCCAAAAATTACTTTTGACGATTCTTATGAAACTAACATCAATCTGTTCAGTGACCTCAGACGAACAAAACAAAAAACGGTTGCTATGGGGATAAAACCAACAGAAAAGCCGCCATTTTGAAAAAAGTACTTTTTCAATAAATTTCTCACATACATCTCAGACCAGCTATACAGAAAGAGAAGGGGGATTTAGGGATGAATATTGCTGTACAGCAAGTGAGCTCAGGTCAAAGGTGGGCGTTTAGGGTGGCGATGCTGCGTATGGGTGGGCAGCGAGGGTGGATAGCGACTGTGGGCCATCCAACGCCGCTCGCGGATTTAATTTTAGTAGTGGGACGGCCCACTACGTATATCTGTGTGTGTGTCTTTTTGTGTGTGTGTGCGTGTGTGTTGTTTTTGTCTGTCTATTTTCCTCTTTACAGTGTGTTTATATACAAAAACACGATCAGATTTGTCAATCGCAGTGTTTTATTCTGAAAAATGTGTTATATTTTGAAAATAAGCCAGATTTTCTCATGTATCGTGATATAACTTCCTGTCAGAATTGATGCTGATCTCTCGAACACAAAATAGACCAGACGCCAAAATGATCCACTGCACGGCGTGACCCTTCCGCGGAAGACCGCGGCGCTCCACGCCTGGTGTGAACCACGCCATAGGTTAACATGGGTGCTGAATAGAAGCGGCCTCCATTCTGAGCTGCTTTGTGGTGGTTCCACATCCAGTGTGAACCATCCATAATCCTCTAAAAACCTGCGGGCTCAACAGCAGCCCCTCCCATACCCACGAAAACGAGTGGATCCTCATGATCTGACGACACAGAGTGGGACCGCACCTTTAAGGAAGAGTCTGCTCTGACAGCTCCGCCTCTGTCGCCCACCGACACATAATTTCTTCACAGAGCTAGGAGAGATCAACAAAAAACGTTCATTTTAGATGCAGAATACCGTATATCTTCCAATTGTGTCCTGTCTTTAATAAATTCCATCTCAAACAGATGTTTGTTACTTTAAAGATTGAGCTTTCTTATTGGACCAGTACGTTTTTAGCCCATATGGCTAAAAATATAATGGAGTGGGTACACCGCGAACACGGGGGGCACTTTCCTTCATACTCCGCTGACAGATGAAAACGCACGCGGATGGTAGAGCGGCCGCAAGCAAAAAGGTCCAAACTGTGTCTATATTTTTCTGAAGTAGATGCAAAACTGACCCAATGTTTCTAATGTGACAAAAACATGGATTATAAGCGCTACAGCAGTGACCTGTCCAAACACGGCGCTAAAATACACCAGATTCTAGCGGAAAGGTGCACAGCGTCTGACCGTCCAAATGAGACGTCTAGCGGTGTTATTGATCCAACAGGTGAGTATGCTAGCGGTACACGTGGAGCATGTGACTGAAGTGTTAGTTATCAAAGACAAGCAGAGGAAATTTTAATAAAAGGAGGGGAAATTAATTTGGATACCAGCACTGTAAAAAACAATGATCATATAAAATTAACAGGAGGAAAGTTCATATTGTCCCTCAATGATAATACATTATCTGATATAAAATGTGAATTGAATTAAAATGGAGCATTGGGAATTTTTATTTTTTTACATTTATTACTCTTTGAAGTAAGAAGGCCATTTGATATTCTCTGTATTTTAGTTATTAAGTGGAGCTTTGTTTATTAGTTACCTTAAAATGTATGTTATTATTGTAAAGACACGTTAGTATTATTGGTAATTTTATTTTAATGTTTTAAAGGGAATTAAATTAACATATCGTGTAATACATTGTTTAAAAAAAATAAATAAAATGTGTTTGTTTTAAAAATAGTTATATATCATAGATTACCAAGGTAATATATTGATTATTGTAAGGTATCTCCCCTTTGAGAAACTATTCGTATCGTGAATCCTGTCACACTGTGAGTTACCCTGAGATTCCCAGCCCCTTTTGCAGTTTTATTTTGAAAGACTTGTACAGGAAGTGGCGGAATCGTGACGTAATTGGACCCGGGCCTACTCTGTTTCTCTCCCTGTCGACAGAAACATGTGTGTTTGTTGTTTATGTTAGCAGGAAGGGGTGCGTTCTTAAGGGTGCATTAAAGGATTTCTGTTGCGTTTTATTTCTTTTTTTCTCGCAGTTGCGTAGCAAGCGTCGTGACAAAAGGTAAGAAAACTCATAGCAGCCAGTTAGCCTCATGTTTGCTAAGCTAGCTCACGTGCACTATTAGTGAATTCTGTGTTTGCGTATTTGCAGAGTTTGTTATGGCATTTCTTTTGGCGCTGCCCACCTGTTGTTATATTAAATATCCAGTTTTGAGCTTAAGTTAATCAGTGAGTTAACCCGTCTGCCGGCTCGGCTGTTAGCATGCTCGTCTTGTTGCTCTTTACCACCACACTGTCTGTTGTTCTGGAACAGAGGTCAGAAAAATACCACTTCGAAATGTTCTCCCTAGCAACTGTGCCATCACCTTCTTTAATACGAACTATAAGATAAAGAAATACAAAAACATTTTCAATATATATATGACAATGTACTAGTTGACACTCCTCCTTGGTATGTCAAACCTACAGCAATAATTGGATATGTCGGAACAAAATACCATGGAAATGTTTAAGAATGTCACAACCATTAGCTCAAAAAGAACGTATTTTGGCTTTTGTTAGATTGTGTGACAGGGCCTGAGTAACTGAATGTAAGTTCATTCTGTGATGGTGCTTTTATTGCTTGAAAAGTTAAATGTTTTTACATTTTTGTTAATTTGCTAAATATAGTCATATATATTTGATGTAATTGGACAGCGTCATTTTAAAAAAAATTTTTTTTTTTTTTACTCCCAGTCAATGGAGTGGGGATCAGCTGTAGTTTTAATATTAAAACTTGTACATATTTGATATTGACATTTGGTACAACAGGTGCTCGTTTCATGAAGCAGGTTTAACAAATTTAGAGTTCAAACCTGAACTCAGAGTTGTCTGACTCAGAGTAGGCAAACTTCCGGTTTCAGAACAGCTGAAAAAAGTTGATTCAATGAACCCTGAGTCGTTGGACTCGGGATCAGGTGCGAGCGTCGCAACCATAAAAAGAACCCTGAGCAATGGAGCAAAGACATTACAATTCACAATGGCAACGGTAAACACTAATAGGCTTCACACTTCACAGTGAAAGAAATTAATGTGTTCCTACAAGCATAATAATAATGATAATGGATTGGATTTATCGGCGCTTTTCCAGACGCTCAAAGCGCTTACATTGTACATCCATTATTCATTCACACCTCATTCATACTTGGTGATGGTGAGCTACTACTGTAGCCACAGCTGCCCTGGGGCAGGCTGACAGAGGCGTGGCTGCCAGTATGCGCCAACGGCCCCTCTGACCATCACCGGAACATTCATACGCATTCACACACCAGTGGAGCCACACTGGAGGCAAGTAGGGTTAAGTGTCTTGCCCAAGGACACAACGACACTTGGCTGGCGGGAGTCGGAATCGAACGGCCTATCCTTCGATCATTGGCCGACCCGCTCTACCACCTGAGCCACTGCCGCCCTTATGCATATGTCGACTATGAGCACATTTTCCACAAAAAGAGTGGCACAGCTGCAGCGGCAAAACAGAGAGAGTTGGTGTAGGAGAAAATAGCTGCTAGAGTTAATGTGTACGTCTACATTTGAAGGATTTCAATTTAGGATAAGAACTAAATAATGACAGGAAGGTCATTATGTCACTTGTTAAGTAAGGAATGTTTTTTTTATCTGTCAATAATTTAACGAGTAATCTCTGTAATTGCATGAATTACCTTTTTTTGTATACCCCC
>NW_023416925.1:18175-75766 GCF_002922805.2 Oryzias melastigma | reverse complement strand
ATGTGTTAAAATAAGTATTTATTTAATTGTAATTCTCAAGAATTCAATCATAATCACTTTTTTGTTTTTTAAGCATAATATAACATGGCCATAAGGGGGACGCAAACCCTGTACCTTTTGCATCTGAAGGCAGCCATGCCATCGACTTGGCCTCAAAATCCTCTCCAGACATAAATGACATTCCCTCCAGTTTATTCCAGCCTCCCCGTTTACGGGATCCTCTTTAAATGTTGGTTTCAGAGTGGGGGAAACGTGACGTCTCTAATGGGAATGTTCTCAATATTTTATTGAGGATGTCCTATTTGAACATCCTTCACTTTAAGAAGGGGCGGAGACCGCAGAAAAATTAAGTTTCCTGATGGAAACCTGCTCCACGTCAGGTTCACAGAGTCAGTTGCCACAGTGATTAACTAAGAGTTCAGCTCTCTCAAACGGGTTTGGTTTAACCCACTTTCACGGGTTTAAGTTATCTCCATATCTGAAGCCGAAAACTTCAACAACTCAGAGTTCCAACCAAACCTGCTTCTTAAAACGGGCCCCAGAGAAAAGTCTGGGTATTATCAGGTCTTGCTTGGTTATTATTCAACAAATTGAACTAATCAATCCAGCTTTATTTTCAAAAAACACTTTAAGTGTGCAGCTCAAAACACTTTATAATTAAAAACAAACAAAATACAAAGAAGAGAAACTAAAATCAAATTTATGAGGTACTTGGTTTATTTGGTTTATTTTCTTGTTGCTTTTTCCTTGTTTTTTGTTTTTCTTTATCTGCTTTTGTTGCTTTTACCATCCAGTTGACATATTGTCGTTAAGATACAAAGAGTTAGATTTGGTTGAAAAGCTTGATTGATTTAGTTAAAGTTGTTAGTTCACCAAGGACAAGAGTATCATGAACGCTTTTGTTGTGTGCTATGAAAATGAAATGAACTAAACCATAACAGTTTAATTTTCAAATTTAGTTTAAATTGACATTAATGTTTTTATAATGCTTTTGACATCACTTTTTTACCATCATTTGTTCAATGCTTTTACAATCTGTGATCTTTTATCCACACTTTAATTTAAACCAAAAATGTCTCCTTCTTCAAAGGCTGATAAAATGTCCCGACCGAGGTCCAGATCACCAAATTACAGGTACTAGTTTGCGATCAGACATCTGTTGATGACAGCTTATTTTGTTTGTCGGTGATTCAACTAATTGTAACCCCCCCCCCTATAACGATTGTTTCCAGGAGGTTTCCATCGGAGCAACGGGACTTCGATCCTGACAGAGTCCCCTTAGATCGGAATCACCACGACCGTTTTCCAGACGAGCCTCGATTTGGACACCAGCGTCACCCAGACCAGGGCAGGTTACCCCACCGCAGACCCCCCCCACCTCCTGATGCAACGTACTACGACGACAGAGACGGGGGGTATGAGGTAGACAGACACAGAGGAGAAAGCAGAGAACACTTTCAGAGGTTTGAAAACAGGCAGCAGTCGCCTACGTGGTCGCAGAGGGAAGATTTTCCATTCAGAGGTCATCATCAGAGGAAGCCCGGGATGGACTGGAGGAGAGAGGATCAGGGCAGAGGACGGGGGGGGTTCAGAGACTCCAGCCCCGGCATGAGACCGGATGACCGAAGAGGAGGATACAGAGGAAGATGGACTGGCCAAGGTCCTAACAGAGGTAGATTCAGAGACAGCCTCCATCATGACAGAGGATCCCCTTTGAAAAGACCAAGGAGAGAAATGGATGAACATCCGGGGTAAAGTTCAAGCAAAATGCTTTGCAGCTCTTTCAGGAAATGAAGACAGCTGAGGATTTTCTTATCATCTGTTTTCTTACCATAGGAAGATATCTTTTTGTAGAGATGTTTTCAGTGTTTTCTGCATGTCTTTAGCTGAGCAGCAGATGAGGAGAAACTCACAGCTAATTTCTGGAGTAAATGTAAAGTTAGATGAGAAGATGCCGTGGCTCCATGAATCCTTGTTGAACCGTGTCACCCCCTCTTATGCCGTCACAGGTACAGAGATGAAAACTCAGGGGACGCAGCCAGAGGTGGGTTTGGATGGGGCAATCGGGGGAGCTTTCCCCACCGGCACTCAAACCCCGGAGATGTGGCTCACAGCAGAGAGCTGTCCGAGCGGGAACGCTTTGAGGACCGCGGGCCGCATGAACCCCACTTTGATCGACAGAGGAGTCCCCGTTCACAGGAGCGATTCAGGGGCCCCCACAGCAAGGGGGAGGAGCGAGGACAAGCTCAAGGTCACCGCTTTGATGACAATATGGAGGAGCCAAACTATCATGATGCAAGAAAAGAGCCCGCCTTTCAGGGAGGACCAGATAACAGAGACCGGCCCTTCCACCACAGGGGCTGGGGGGGGCCGAGAAGGATGTACAACCAAAGAGGAGCTGGAAGAAACGAGTACCACAGAAATCAGCCACATTTCCAGCATTCTCATCGGGATTCTGCCCCCAAAGAAAGACCCGCCCACCACCCCTTCAGGAACGAGGTCCCAGGTCCCCCTGAGGAGGAGGAGGAGGAGCCCGGCTGGGCGGAAGGAGACAGACGCCAGGAGTGGGCGACTGATGCGCCCAGAAGCTCGGAAGATCTGGACCCCAAAATGCCGCGTCAGAGGATGGAGCGTGGATGGAGCGAGCGCAAAGATGACGGCATGGCGGTTCAAACGGAGGAAACCCTCACCATCAAAGTGGACATGAGTCGACCCGTCAGCCAGAAAAGGTAACTTTAGGGAGCTTTTCTCGGGGTGGGGGTGAAAGAAGTGCTTTAACTGATCTGGAGAGGAATTCTTGAATTGTTTTGAAGCCCCGCCTCAAGGATCTTTAAAGATCCGTCAGGATCAGGAAGTTCCTGGAGTTTTCATGCAATGCGGATGTGGATTTTCATCCACACCTGTGATTGAACCGTGCACTTCCAAAAACTCCAAGAGGTCTGCTTCCTACTGGATGACCTTAAAAGCGATGGAGCTGTAAAGAAGTCCCTTCTGCTTTCTGATTGGTCCTTATTCCCTCATTCAGCCAAAGACTGTCAGATTCACGCCGTCCTGCTCTCACAGGAAAACTCAGCACCGCCGTTTCTGACCTTATGGAAACGAAAGGACTAAAGATTTCACTGGAGCCTGTGGCAGAGCAGCTGATGAGATGTTTCTGATGAGAGTTTGAACCTCACTAAGCTGATGACCAGAAGACTTCAGATTTAATGTAAGCCCCGCCCTTCAAAAAGATGTTGAGATGTCAACTGAGAAGACAGACAGGACACTCCGTCAGCTAAACATCAGCTCCACCACGAGTGGAGCTCTGAAAATGGAAGCATTCCTCGTTCTGTTGGAGCATTCGGATGAAAAACAAAATCTCATCTTGGTCCAACATCATTTACAAACCCACAAATATAGAAGAGGATAAAGAAGAAGAAGTTTGTTGCTTTTGTCTGAATTACTTCCTGATGCTAGCAGTGAACAAACAAAGAAGAGCAGAATAAAATAGTTATCTTTTAGAAAGGAAAATAATGAGAACATCTACACTCTGCTCTGGCTGAAGAAGGAGGAACCCACCAGGACGGAAAAGCAGAGCACAAAACACTTGTCGACCTTTCAGCTCATCCTGTCAAACGTCGCCACAGCGAATCAGCTTTCCCTGATTCACACAGGTGGTCTGACACAGTTTCACAATGGATGCTCTTCCTGACACAACCTTTGTATTTTCAAGACCAATGGTTAGGCAGCGGTGTGAAGGTGGGAAATGGGATGGGGGGGTGGGGTTCAGTGCACCACTTCAGGCAACTGCAACCTCCAGTAATCTACAGCAGTTTTTCAATCAGTGTGCTGTGAGAGATGGTCAGGTGTGCCGTGGGAAATGACCCATTTTCACATATATAAAACATTTACCATCACTATAGTATCAGCTCTGTGTTCATCCAAACGGACCTGATTTATCACTGCAAGATCATAGAAGACATTTTTCTTGGATTCTAGAAATGAGTCTGTAATCAGTATGATGTTACCGCAATCCGGCCGCAAAACTAGAAACTTAGAAAACTCCTGCCCCCTTCAACTGTCTCCGCCAGTCATTGTTGGAGTCTTAATCACGTCATCCTCACTTTCTTGTTCTGATTCGGCTCAGAAAGTCTCTCAGTTCCAACAAAAATAGCAGCTAAAGCTCGTGTTTAGCGGTGTAGCTTCCTGCGGGATCCGGTGTCAGACAGTGAACAAAAGAATGAATCTCAGGGATCATCTGCGTCAGTTTTAGCACTACATCCCCCATGATGCATTGGGTTAAAGTGGCTGCAATGACGCTTCCTGCTTTTTCTGACTCAATTATTAAAAAAAAAAAATGAACACAAGATCGTGGAGGGATTGAACGCCAATACAGACTAGTGTGCTGCAGGATTTTTTTCAAGAGAAAGTGATCTACTGATCTACAGTGCTGAGGGCAGAACATTCCAGCCCTCTTATCCAAACCATCTTTGCCTTCAAGAGGATGAAGAAAGATTAAGGCCAGAGATGGCTGTCCCAGAGGGAAGCTCTGATTCCCCACCAGACCAGGACAATGTGGATGCTCAAGAGAAAGAGAGAAAGATCCATCAAGCAGGAAAATGATGGAAAACTCCAAGGTTTGATCTTCACAGAAGAACCTCTACTTAAGAAATGGAGCAGCTGCTGCTTCAGCAGCTTTTGGGGAAAAGCGCTTGGAGCTTTTTAGGCCGAGCAGGTCAGGGTTTATCTGACGATGAGGAGGGATGAAGACGGAGATGATGGGCAGCCTACGACCGATGTGATCTTCACAGAAGAAATCCAACCTTTTCTATCACAAACCTCTTCACGAGGTGCTCATCACTGTGGACGTGCACATCTGGCCTTTAGAGCATGAAAGGCAACAACAGCAGTCAGAGACCAAGAGCATGTGACCGCTTCCGACCAATCAGCTGCAGACGTGCAGCCTGAAGTATGGAGGAGAGGAGAGCAGCGTGGGAAAGGAAGGGCTGAAGAAGACACAAACCTACACAGGAGCTCTCTCAATCATCACACCTGCTTTGTTCTCTCAAGTGCTCTTCTGTCATCAGGTTCAGAAAAATCTGACACGATTAGATTCACAGAATTTGACACAAACACCTTCAGTTTTTGATTTTTGATGCAAATATAAACCAATTTCTTAAGATTTTCCAGTAAAAATGGAAAAATGACGAGTGAAGGTGAAAACCATCAAGCCCACAGTTCTGCTTCTAGTGTTAGATAGTTTATCAAACTGATCAGGAACCATTTTAAACCATTTTATAAAGAAAAACACCAGAAATCAAAGATAACCTCACCCTGCAAAAGAAGCCCAGATGAAAGAGGAGGCTCTGTGGAAACGGCACAACCAAAATGAAGATGCTCTGGATCAAAGTGTGAACTTCCACCCGTCAGTCTCTTTCCTGTCTCAGTTCAGTCAGTAGCTCTTCAGCTTCATTTGACTGTTTTAGTTTGCTAAAAATGTGCTCCATGAAAACCCTCACAGGTAAGTTCTGGGTAAACCTGAGTTTGTATTTTTGGAGGACAGTCTGCCAAAGGAGGATGCAGTTTGTAGAGATCTGAGCCTCACAGCTGGAAGTGTCAGAATAATAGCAGACGAGTTCTCAGAGAATTGATGGAGTTTCCATTTCCAGTCATTTTGTTTGGAAAAAGGAAGCCTCCTTTAATGAGGAAAACTTCTGAAAGAAGCACAACATCTCAGAGGATTTGGGTTTTGGCCTTGTCAGCTTTGCTTGGCTCTGTGTGGTGGTAACGAACACGACCTCGCTGCTCCTCGCAGCCCTCTGTGCTACTCCTCAGACAGGCAGCTCTCTCTGGACCTGGTCAACGTTGGGCGCCAGAGGCTGGACTTCCTGCCGATGCTGCAGCACTCGGGGGAGTACCAGGAGAGCAGCATGCGCACGGGCACGTTTGCCCAGGAGATCATCACGCTGGTGCATCTGGTCAAAGGTCAGTGCGGCTCACGCAGCCACGCCGTCTGTCCCGCTGTGGTCCAACGTTTGTGTCTGCCGCCATAGAGCAGTACTTCAGCGGGGACGGGCTGACGCTGAACGAGCGCTTCTCTTCGCCGCAGACGTCAGATCTGCCAGAGGAGGCGGAGGAGCTGACGCTGAACCAGCGGTTCAGCTCAAACCGGTAAGAACAAACGTGACGGCTCCGTTCTTATCGCCGATTTCCTGGTCAGAACTCACTGTGGTTCATCTGTGCAGAGGCTTCAGCTCAAATCTGGACTCCTTCCTTGACGATGAGGAGCCCACTCAGGTGTGATTCTAACCTGTTCAGATACCTGGGACCATCAAGCTCATGCTCGGGTCTCTAACTCGAGTGCCTCTGGGGGGGTTTAGGGTCTGAGCAAGCCGCCGCTGCGAGGCCCCGGTGACCTGAGACATGACCTGGAGAGGAGGCGGCAGGAGAAACTGGAGGGAGTCAAAGTTACCATCCTGGGAAACAGCATTTCCCAGCATTCTACGGGGGGAGACAGGTGAGGCTGAGCTTCCTGCTAATGCTGTTGAACAAAGAGGAAGAGTGATGAAGAGGATAATATGTGAAACCTTCACTTTTTCCTTGATACATTTCAAATATGTGTAGTCACATCTGATTGGTTGCTGTAATCATGCGACTCAAAGCGTTTTCATTAATTCTGTGCGAAACTAAAAAGTTTTTTTTTGACTCAGTGTTTAATAGTGCTGTCATGTGATTCTTTATTTTAAAGGATTCATAATTATGTCCTATGACTAATTTATCTACTTCAGGGGTCCCCAAACTACGGCCCGCGGGCCAGATCAGGCCCCCCACAAACTATCAGAAACGCTGATCGAGAACCACAAAGAACGTGACTTTTTATTCCAGCCTTCTGCAGTCTGAACTATGATGGAGGAGAGAATATTTATTGGTTTAATAGTATGGCTGTGGACCATTGCTTAGGTGGCGATACGATTCGATTCACGAATCAAGCTCAACGAACCACAACTCTTACTTATTATTCTAATGTTTATTGCTATGTGTATGTCTATTTACTGGATGGATGAAAATCAAAATGATTTGTATTTAATCATCATTTATACCTTTATTTAGAACAGGAGATCAGAATCAACTAAACTGGAAAAAAAAACACAAAGATTCAGATAGAAATACATTTTGTCATTTTAAACTTTTTTTTATCAATCTTCTGGTTCAGCAGTAAAACAACATAAAAGGATAAAAATTACTGCTGTTTTGGATTATTTAACAACAAAACCTGAAAATGTTCTCCACAGTTTTCTATCCTCAAAGTTCTTCAATATTTTACGTTCTAAGAATCACATATTGGTCCAGAGTCCGTATGAAGAAGATTTTTTGCAGCAGAATCAGCTGATTCACGTTGATTACATCCGCCTTCAAACTTATCCAAACTATTCAAAGTTCTCCTCTCTGAAACCATCATGACCAGCTCAAGCTCCACCCCAACCTCAGAACAGACTCTTGATCAGTCTGTCAGCGCCACTCCACTGGTTTATTCTCATCATATGACTGTAAATGTCTGAACGGTGTTTTGTCTGCCGTGATCCGTCACATATGCTGTGTTTTTAGGTCAACATTTCTTCTGCAGTTTTTGTTTCGTCTCCTGATGCAGAACAACCAAGCCTAACGTTTGTAATCTCTTCACCTGCAGTGAGCTGGACGACATGCCGCAGACGGAGTGGGCGGGGCAGCACGGCAGGAGGCAGGAGGGCAATATGGTGAGCAGCTCCTGGGTCACATGACCCCTGATGGAAATGGAGGCCTTAAAGGTCAAAGTCAAGGCCCGGGGGCCGGATCCGGCCCTCCAGATCATTTTATGTTATTGTTATTAATGGTCCGTTATATTGCGCTCATTTTTAACATGTATAATTTAAAAAATATATATTTTTATGGAGAATAAAACATTGAAAGTTATTTAAGGTTTAAGTTGATTTATTCTGGAATAATATTCTTGACTTTTTATAATTCATAATTATGTTAAAAAGTTACGGTTTTAAAGTTTTCAAAATGTAGTTTTAGAGTGTTCAATAAATGTTCATCCTGTTTGGCCTGGGACCTAAAGAGTTTGGGATTTTGGCCCCTCTGATTGAGTTTGACACTCCTGCATTGAATGTTTGTGTCTTCAGGGTCCGAGGAGAGGAGCTCCAAACCGCTGGAACGCAGGTCCTCCACGCAGAAACTTCCGCTACCCGTATCCACGGCACAGTGGCCCTGCAGGTACACCAGGGCAGCAGCTCACAACAAACAGTAGCAGACTGTAATCACAGTGTGTGGAGCATCTGGAGCAGATTTACTGATATTTAAGTCTTTCCAGAAATGTAGAAGCTCCACAGCTCTGAAATGAATTCACCCAAAGGAGCGTTTTTAGTTTCATTTTGAGTGACGTCATCTTTAATCAGAGTTCCTGATCATATTGATATAATGTAGGAGCCACGTTCCTGTGTGCCGTGAGAACTCTGTTAGTTCCAGCAGCAAAGGCTTCACTGTCTGACCTTTGACTCTTCTGACAAGAGAAGCTTCTCTAGACCTTCACTTTCTTGTACAATTGCTATTAGGGGTTCAACGATTTGTTTTAATAATGAATATCATTAATTTGTGGTCGATTCTGGTTCATTTTGAATGTTTGTCCTGCAGCCTCATTCATGTCTTTCTCTTCTCAGGTCCACATTGGTGACGGGATGATCTCCATGTGGGGTTCCTGTTGCATCCTGGGAAATTGGGAGTACTGTTCATGCAGAAGATTTGAATTACTAAGAAATGTGCTTTTTATGTTTTCCATCTTCCTGCGTAAGTTCTGCGTCTGAGGTTTTATTTCATGTTCGTTTAGATTCAAACAGATCCTGAATGTTTCTAATAAACATGATTGTTCTAAAACTGTCACTCCTGTTTTTTGTCTGAACATCTTCCATCAGTTCAAAAAATCTGACAAGTTTATTGATTCACCGCATTTGCCACAAACACATTCAGTTTTTTTGTGTTTTATTTTTCATACAAATATAAATCATTTCATACGATTTTCCAGTAAATGTGCAAAAATGACGAGTGAAGGTAAAAAGTCCACAGTTCTGATGCTTCTAGTGTTTCATAGTTTATCAAACTGAACAGAAAACATTCTTTAAAGTTGGCAAAGAGTCCGAGCCCAGAACCGGGCCTCTTCAGGTACCGAGTCAGTAGTTCAAAGTCTGTTTGGTCCTTGGCCGTCCCGTCAGTTCGTCCTCTTCAGTTTCAGGAGGCTCTTACCGTACCGAGGTCAAGCTGGCGCTCCTCGCCCGTTCAGGGGGTTAGATGGGGCTGAGAGTCTGCCGCTGGTGCTGCGTCAGCTCCGGGTGCCAGACGTCCACGATGAAGATGAGGCGGTAGCTGTCGGCGTCCTGCCACACCTCGTGCTCGAAGGAGTCGTCAAAGATGAGGATCTTCCCCTCCTCCCACTCCCTGAAACACCAAGAAGAGCGGCTCCGTCAGCACGGGGAGGACTGCAGCGACCGCCGCGGTGAGGGTGGGGGCGGCCGTCACCTGGTCTGGTTGGTGCAGCGGATCCTGCAGCCGTGTTTGGGGATGACGAGGCCCAGGTGCATGCGCAGCCGGCAGTTAGTGGGTCCGGTGTGAGGCCACACGTGGGTGCCAGGCTGCATCACCGAGAACTTGATCTGGAAAAACAGACCGTGACAGAGGAGCCTGGACTCGTCTTCACCTGCTGAGGGCGGAGCCTCGTCAGGTCTTACCTGTCCTCTCCTGCAGCCTGTGGCTTCAGGGAATCTCTCCAGCAGAGAGCAGGTCTTCGGGACGCCCTGACAGGAGCTGGCAGATTTTCTCCCTGAAAACAAAAATATTGAAGCATCATAGTTCACCTGTCTGGGGTTCAGGCCAGCATCTCTCAAAATGTTACTTTTTAAAACTTATTTTCAAAATAAAAGATGCTCTGTTCCAAACAGGATCATCTCAGTGCAGCTCTGAACAGCTAGTAACCAATGTTGTGCAGCATAAGATAATATGTGATTTTAACTCATAAAAACTTTTTACTAAGAGTTTTGGTTTGCATATAAAACCTGTGTATTCTGGAGGTAGCGTGTACCTTGTATCCACAGGGTGTACTGGCCCCACTCTCCCTTTTCTCGCAGGTTTTCATCCTCCGGTAAGAAGCGGCCCTTGTCCTGATCCATCACAGCCAGAGCCTCGTCCCGGATCGTCTTCCAGTTCCTCTCCAGCGCCTGATAAAGCACACGCATGGATCACTAACTCTGGCTCAAGAACCAAACTGCCAAGGTTAGGCTGCGTACCTTAACCAGGTCGGTGTAGCCCGTCTCTTTGGGCGTCCACCAGGGCTGTGCCTTCAGCCCCTTCACGTTGTACAGAGATCTCTGCCACACTGAGGCGAAGTGACCACGTTTGTGACCCAGTTCATACCAGTGATAAGCCTGAACACATACACGCACAATTTAGATCTGATTAAACGGTTTCTATGACAACTGAAACAGCTTAACTCAGTGACTTCCAACCACTGTGCTGACAAGGTCATGGGAGAATTATCTAATTCACTTCAAAGCTCTTTAAAAACTGAAAATAATCTCTTGGCTGCCCCCTGTGGTCAGCAGGGGAACTGTCACTCACACTGTCGTCTCCAACTCTCTGGAGGGCGTCTCCCAGGTGGAAGTAAAAGCGCCCGTCGTCGGTACCCGGCTCGCCAGACTCCAGGCCTTCCTGCAGAGACAGACAGGAAGTAAGGAGCTGAAGGTGCCAGCAGTCACATGCACGTGTGCACGTGTGTGCTAACCCTCAGGAAAGGGATGCTCTCTGCAATCTGGTTTTCTGCCTTCAGGATGAACCCATAGTGTACTTTGGCAAACCCGTTGTCAGGGGCAACGTCCAGAACCTGAGCATTGAGGAGAAACAGCCAATCAGGACTCAGGGCTCAAATGCACAGCAGGAAGTCCGTTTCCAATTACAAACCTCTTCGTATACTTGCTTGGCTCCCTTGTTGTCGTTTAGCAACAAGTGAGCCACGCCAAGATCGTTCTTCAGGGCGACGTCGTCGGGGAAGATCTGAACCAACCTCTGCAGCGTCACCAGAGATCCACGCGTCCGACCTGGAGGGAGGAGTCATCATCAAACCAGAGAAATGGGAAACTTTCAGAGTCAATTCAAATGTATTTATAAAGCCCAATATCACAAAAAAATGGACTCAGTAATTGTACAGAAGCAGAAGGTTGATCATAAAATATAAACAATAGCTGATTGTTGAAATAAACTAAACAGACTAAAGAGCTGCCATGTGTAAAACAGGAACGTCCTGAACTAAGCTGAGGACCCTGAAGGCAGCACTATAGCGTTACCAAAGGTATCAGTGGACAAAATAAATACATAATAATTAGAACACTGATATGGATAAAGTTCACACTGGTTTGAAAATACTATCGCTTAACACAAATAGAAACAGTTTTTTTGTGTTGGATTATGTGAATTATAAAGGAAATGGGCGGAGTCACCAGCAAGGAAACAAAAGGAGAGAAGTTTGGGGCGTCGGCAGCTGTCAGGTGAAGGAATAAAAGGCTGGGGGGGGGGGCTACGAGGGGCCCCAGACAGAAAGGAATAAAGGATAACCTTCAAATGAAAGCTGGATTAAGGAAGAAAACCACAACCATTTCCCTTTGATGAGATCAGTCCATTTTTTCCCTTCTTTAGACACATGTTTTTCCTGGTGGATCTACATTTTTTGGACATTGAAATCTTTGTCTGAACACTGGAAGACTGACTAAAGACGGAAAACAATGATATGGCTTTTTTTGTTGTTTTACAGCTGCCTAGGTCCCCATCTGCTGGACGGGGCATTGAATCACAAAAACTATATGTATATATATATATTTTTAGTTCGACAGAGCACTCATTTTATGTAAAAATACAAAAGTAATAATCAAAAAACAAATAAAACAACCATTCCTGTCACTGCCGCTTTCTAAGCTACGTTGGGGGGAGGAGAGGGGCACGCCGCGGTTGGTGCTTCTTTAAAACTTTAGGGATGGAAAAACAAGCTCTCAGGGACAGCTTCAAGGGAGAAAGACAGGAAGAGGAGGAAACACGGCTCAGAGCAGAGGTTTGTCTGTTTTACTTATTTAAAATAGTTTAAAGTTGTTTCTGTTTTTGCCTAGGGCGCCATGCAGCCCGGACCGGGCCTGGTTTGCACCATACCAAGGAACTGCTGTCGCTCAGCTCGTCTCTTCAGCGCCGCTCTCAGGAGGTCGGCGGTGGCGTCTGGCAGCTCCGACGCCTCTTTGAAGGTGTTGATGGCTCTCTGTAGCATCTCGTTGCTGCGCAGCTTCTCTGCCAGGTCGTCCTCCGCCTGGGGGGAGGGGGGGGTCACGTCAGACATGAGCGCTCAGGTCACCCATTGAAATGCAAACATAAAAATATGTAGTTTTTAAGTTGTTTTTCATGTTGTTGCTTATCTAATTTTATCTGTATGTGTTAGAGGGTGTTTTTGTTCTTTGTGCAGCACTTTGAGGTGTTTTTAAAAGAAAATGGTTTTTGTTACTTCACTGTAAAGTTTATCAGCCAATAAAGTTATCTATCTATCTAGTCATACTATTGAACTTCATCAATCAATCCTCCTCCTTTCTGGGTAATCAGCATTTACAAGCTCAGTTGATTAGATTCTTGCACAAAGGAAAAATCTGTTCATTTGACAAAACTAGAAGGCGCAGTTCTTGTAGTGTTTACAGCTTAGTTTTTAGAGATATCAAAAATGTAAATATACCACGACATGAATGATTTCTAAGCTTTAATTCGAGCCATGTTTTGTGGTTAAAAAATGACGTAGGTAGCCCGATATTTGTGGTTGATGTGTGCATGTCTTACATTGAAACAGCTGCATTCTGCTGACACGACTCAATGCATAGCAACAGTGCCTGTGTGCACACGTCTGTCTATAGGACAGGGCCGATCCAGTAAAACAGAGGGGTCAAACTCAATCAGACAAGGAGCCAAAATCCAGACCTTACCTTAGGTCACGGGCCGAACAGGAGAAACATTTATTAAACACTCTAAAACTACATTTTAAAACTTTGAAACTGTAACTTTTTAACATAATTATGGACTAGATAAATAGCATCACCTGTGATAATGCTAGTGTGAATGATGCAAGCTGAATTTGGCTGCTGAAGATGCTGAAATGGATAACTAAAAATGCTGAAGCTGAAAACTAAAAAAAAAAACTTAGGCTAGCCAAAACACGTANNNCAACTAGGGTGTAGATGAAAGAATAGTTAAACTTCAAAATAGCCTAAAAATACAGAAAAAAACCCTAAATAAGCCAAAACGTGCGTGTAAATATTAGCCTAACTCGCAAATATTCTAAAAAATAAGCCTAAATAAGACAAAACAGCTAGCATGTAGCTGAAATTTTAGCTAAACTCCAAAATAGCCTAAAAAATCTTAGTAAATGCCAAAATAGTCCAAAAAGCTGCAGAATGCTAATTTTCAAAACTTTAAAACCGTAACTTTTTCACATAATTCTGAATAATAAAAGACAGGAATATTATTCCAGAATAAATCAACTTAAACCTTAAATAACTTTCAATATTTTACTCTCCATAAAAATACATTTTGTCAGAATTATACAAGTTAGAAATGAGGTCAAGATAACATCTGGTCATTAATGACAATAAAACAAAGTAATGTATATCAATAAGCAGACGTGTACAGCACCTGAGCTTTCCCGTAGCGAGCGCGGGGGCTCTGAGGAAACTGCTGCACCAGCCTCTCAAACGCCTCCAGCGCCTCCTCCACCTTCCCCTGAAGCAGAGCGAGAACGTCATCTCCTGCAGACACGGAGCTCGGAGCTCTGCTGACGGCGGTGCTACCTTCTTGCGAAGCTTCTCTGCTGCATCAATTTCTGCTTTGATAGTTTTATCAAACTTGTTCAGTAACTTGGGCTTCTTCTTCTTCACTGCAGGAGAACAAACCAGAGATCAGAGAAACCTCTCAGAAACGACCTTTCACATACACTCATGTCTCTACCTGGCAGCTTCTCCTCCACTGGCTCCTCCGTCCTTCCTGTCACACATTGAACAGATATACCACTGACTTTAAAGAGCTGTAAGGACTGTTTTTGTTCTGTCATCAAAGAAAACGTTACTTTTATGCAAATGTTCTGTTTAACACAGGACATCCAGTGGTTATGTTCTTTAATTTATTGTAACTTTTCAACCGTTAACATGATAAATCCAGTTGATCCTCACGCCACTCTTCTAATCAGAGGAGAAAAACACTTCATCCGTCGTATTTTTTAACATGTTCTTTAGCATTTTTCCTCATGAATCACAATGGAGGACATATATTAAAAAAATTAAGATTACGACAGCATTCTGAGTATTTCTTTACTTAAACCGTGTTGGATCAGGAGCAGACAAAAACGGAAAGAGCTCCGGTTTCTGATGCCTTCACATGCAGACAAATAGATCCATGAACGTCTTTGTTTTCTGGGTCTGAGCTGGAATCTGGATCAGAACTGTACAGCTGGATAGCGACGATATTGATCCCGGTTTTATTTTTTTTTTGCTACACTAATATGAGCTTGTGAGGTGTCATAATCTAACAGGAGAGAGCAACATTTAAACATTAGTTTTAACAAAGTGTATTTTTGAGTTGAATAAATCATCAACCCAAAATTTCATTTGATGAAAACTAACTTTTTAAAATGCGATAAATTACAGAACTTTAGTTAATTGATCCAATGTTTCACTTTGTACAGTGTATAAAACAGCACAGGTTTTTTCTTTTTATTAAAAAAATGCACAATCATAATAAAAAGCCTGCTGGGAAGGATTTTACCATAGAAACAACACAGCTGGAGCTGGACCAAGTCTTTCATTTAACTCTGGGGTGTCGAGTTCAATCGCATAGAGGGTCAAAATCCAAAACACACCGTAGGTCGTGGGGGACCAGGACAAACATTTAACACACTAAAACGACATTTTTACAACTTCAAAAATGTAACTTTTTAACATAGCTATGAATAAAAACAGGCAGGAATATTATTCCAGAATAAATCAACATAAACCTTAAATAACTTTTAATATTTTACTCTCCATAAAAATATATTTTGTCAAAATTATACAAGTTAGAAATGAGGTCAAGATAACATCGGGTCATTAATAATAAAATAAAATGATCTGGCCCCCGGGCCTTGAATTTGACACGTGATTTAACTCCTTAAACAGACTCACCGGCGGCCTCTACAGGCGAGGGTTCCACCTCCGTTGTCGCTGCAGGATGACTTCCCGCTCGCTCCTCCGACTGAATAACTGAAACACACCAGAGAGGACCGAGTTAGAAACACACCCTCAGGTTTGTTCACGTTCTCTCGCATGTGTTAAAGCTACCGTGAGCTGAAAGTGCTGAAAAAGGAGGACAGCTCTAAAACAGAGTGATGAAAACACTGCTGGGTGAAGGTGGTGATTCATAGACGGCCGTCAGAAGCTGCTGTCTGTATGTCCAGGTCTGAACTCATTTTAGGCAGAAGCCCTCAAACGAGCAGATATTGGAACTATTAATCAATCTTTGTGTGCAAAAGCAAACCAAACCAGATAAATACGAGACATTTATCAGCATTCCGAACCAGGATGGCTTTAAGAAGAAAGGAGGAAACCCAAAGCAGACTGACCTGTTTCATGTGTGACTTTGGAGCTTGTCTGGTACTGTCCAGATGGTTCTGCAGGAAAACACAACCAGGAAGAACATATTTCAGCTCCACTATTGTCCTCTATGGAAAAACCGTGAAGACCCTTTCTGTCTTTTTATTTAAAAGAAGCAAAAACGTAACTTTAAGTCATTAAAGCATAACTGTTTTTGTGTCTGGAGTAAGGGCAGTTTACAGTTTTTTTAACACTTTCATCAGTGTGGAGGCTTCATTCATGAACACACATGGCCTTTTGAATGGAGAGAAGACGGATAACTAAAGAGACAGAGGGGATCAGGTTCACTCACCTGGAGTCTTCTCCGGCTGCGGTTCCTCCACCAGAACTGAGACAGGACAAAAGGAGAAATCTTCTTCAATACTGAGCAGTTTACGACAGATTCAACAAGATCTGATGTCAGCATCAGAAAGAGCACCAGCTACAGAGGAGTCGAGTATGGAGAACTTTGTAAAATGTTGTTCCCACATCTGTGTAGATCAAACTATTTCACTCAAAGGGCCAAAATCTAAATGGGATCCCAGTCTGTGGGCCAAATACAATATGTTTTTGAACGTCATGAAATAAAAGGAGAAAATAAGGAATATCAAAACACCAAACTGGGTTCCTAATGACAGTCGTGGAGCTGGCCTTTTGACCTTATCCGTTTGCCGCTCCATCTGGGCTAGCTAAAAAAGCTGCTAAAAGCATCTGAAGTGACCGTGCAGGCTCTTGGGGATTTCTAACACAAATAAAGACCAGGGTTGTTTCACCCATAGCTGCAGGCAAGGAAAGTGCTAACAGCGCCACCCGGAGGCTGAAAGAATATTACAGCTGTAGAGTTTTGGAACACATGGAGAATCAATGGGAAACGGGTAAGAAGTTCTAACTAAACACTCCATGGCTTATACAGCCACAACACGTCGGGCCAAAAAATAACCTTTGGTGGGTCAAATTTGGTCCGGCGAGCCCCACTTTGGTCACAAATAGTGTAGATCACATGTGTCAAAGTCGAGGCCCGGGGGCCGGATCCGGCCCTCCAGATCATTTTATTTTATCGTTATTAATGACTCAATGTTATCTTGAGCTTATTTCTAACTTGTATGATTTTGACTAAATATATTTTTATGGAGGGTAAAATATTACAAATTATTTTAAGGTTTAAGTTGATTTATTCTGGAATAATATTCCTGTCTTTTTATTATTCATAATTATGATAAAAAGTTATGGTTATAAAGTTTTGACTATTTTGGCGTTTACTAAGATTTACTAAGATTTTTTAGGCTATTTTGTAGTTTAGCTAATATTTCAGCTAAATGCTAGCTGTTTTGGCTAACCAAGTTTTTTGTAATATTTTTTTAGGCTAATTGGCCTTTAGCAAATATTTTAGGTGGCTATCATTTTCAGCATCTTCAGCTATCAGCACTAACATCTTCAGCGGCCAAATTCATCTTCCAGCATTCACACTAACATTATCACAGGTGATGCTATATATCTAGTTCATAATTATGTTAAAAAGTTACAGTTTTAAAGTTTTAAAATTTTAGTTTTAGAGAGTTCAATAAATGTTTATCCTGTTCGTCCCGTGACCTAAGGTGTGTTTTGGATTTTGGCCTCTTGTGTGATTGAGTTTGACACTCCTGCTGTAGATGCTCCTAACTAACTGTGGAATGTTAAAATGTTCTTTGGAAAACATCAAAGTGAAGCTGCGTCACAGAATCCATCCTGCTCCTTCTGAACAAAAGCTTCCTCTGCATCCTGACTGAACAGATACTGACGCATGAGGAGATCCTCCCCGATTTAACCAAACATCACAAGCTGATTCTTTCATTTTACAAAGTTTTAACTTCTAAAGCCATAAAGTAAATCTAATCAGATTAGCTTTTTCATATTTATTCATACATTTGTAAAGTTAAAATTCAAAGCAGCCATTATTGTCTTTCATCTTGTTCTCTAAAAACATGGTTTCCCATGAATCTCCGTTTTGAGATGCTCTGTGCGTTTGTTTCATTGGGACTTCTCCACTCTTGTCCACCTGCTGCACATCCTCGTGTGTGAAGCTCTGAGCTCTAAACTGGCCTCACCTCCGGTGCTGTCGATGGCGTCGACTTCCTCCTCTAAAAGAGACGAACGTTTAATAAGAAGAGGCGGGACGCTCAGAGAAAGGAAAGCAGAAGAAAGGATCACAGACCGTACGGATGAGCGCTGTCCTGAGGATGGTCTGATGAAGAAGCAGAGACGAGCGAGTGCGCTTGAGTCAAACATCAGACTTTTTAGAAGATCATGAAATGTTAATTCCCCCAGAAATGAGGGAGCAGATTAGAAAAGAGATAAAAATGTTGAATTGACCTGGAATGAACTCATCTTCCACCAGTGGAGGCAGCGGGACAGCAGCTGAACAGAGACACAAAGGTTCACAGCTGATGATGCTGCTGTGGTCACCATGGCAACCAGCACCCGCTCAGCTGAGCAGAAACTTCCGAACTCTGAGGCTGGACAGGTTCAAACTAGATGAAGTGAAGCTGAGTGTCTGCTGTTCAGATCAGTGAATTAGCAGGAACTGAAAACTCTGACTGCATTAGATTACTGTGACCTTTAGCAAGGTCACAGTAATCTAATTTAATCTGCAGAGGTATAAAGTGACCTGTTCAGGTCAGCCTGTAACACTGCAGTCTTTCACTTTATTTTTTATCTTTTTTATTGCAAACACTCCCCTCAAAAAAAAGTTAAAAACTTGACTTTGAACAGAAGCTAATTAGCAGATCAACCTTGAAAAAGCCAAAGATGAATGGAAGCTCTTTGTCCTGTAGGTGGCTGTTTCTGTCTGGAAAAGGTTTGAGCCTTGTAGCTGATAGCAACAGGAAGTCATCTTTTTGAACTTACTGGAGAATGTTTAAAGCACATGTGTCAAAGTCAAGGCCCGGGGGCCGGGTCCGGCCCTCCAGATTATTTAATTTATTGTTATTAATGACCCGATGCTATCTTGTGCTCATTTCTAAGTGGTATAATTTTGACAACATATATATATTGAAATATTGAAATTTATTTAAGGTTTAAGTTGATTTATTCAGGAATAATTTTCCTGTCTTTTGATTATTCATAATTATGTTAAAAAGTTACTGTTTTAAAAATGTAGTTTTTGAGTGTTTAATAAATGTTTATCTTGTTCGGCCCGTGACCTAAGGTGTGTTTTGGATTTTGGCCCCCTGTGTGACTGAGTTCTAAACCCCTGATTTAAATAAAGAAAACTGAAAAGGTTTCCTGCAGGATCCAACATAGATATAGAATCTGATATTTGATCATGCAATTTGAAAATGCATTATTCAATATGCAATGCAGGCTTAGAATATAAAAAAATAATAATTTTGCAATTAAGAATTCAATATAAAAAACGACTATTCAATCTGATATTTTTGAAAATAAATTGAGACAAAATCAAATGCATGTTAAATTGTCATGAGTTTTTGATGCAATAATTCTAATTACAGTACATTTTGCAATTTGACCGTTTATTTTAAAAATAATAACTCTTATAACAACAAAAGCTGTAAAAGTTCAACATGAAACATTCAGAAATTTTACAAAGAAGAGTTAAAACTGAGCATGAACTGACCTTGAATGTCAGACTCCACGTCCTGAGATCCCGGCGCTGAAACAGAGAGAAGCCGGAGTGTTACTGTCGTCATGGTGACCAGCTGGAACCACAGCAGCCGTAAATCTGTCTTAAAACCCAACTAACAACTATAATAGCAATATTCACTGCTGTGTCAAAGAGGGTTTTGTTGCTCGTGGGTCATATGCATAGGTGACGGGGTGAACATACCTGCTGGCTCCTCCCCAGAGGGCGTGGTCTCAGCACCAGATGGAAGATCTTCCTCTTTCTGATTGAAGCTTTCTGGAACTTTCTCTGTGGGTTCTTCAATAATAAAAGTGAAATCACAAACAATTTAAGAGTTTACTAACCTGCCGATCAGATGGGAACACTCGTGTGTTTTAGTGTTGCTCACTTGTTTCCTCCTTTGCTGAATCACTCTTTGAGGTCTTCAAACCTGTTTAAAGACACAAACAAAAGGAGAAACTCTCATGAATATGCATGAATATATCAAGGTTCTACTCAGACCGAGCAGACAGAACAAACCAAACGTCAATCCAAAAATGCCAATTAATGATTTACTTCTGTTTCAGTCCCTCAGGTTTTCCTTTCCTGAAGTCATTTGTTCTTTTTGGGAAGTTTCACTTTAGTTCAGGAGTGTCAAACTCAATCACACAAGGGATCAAAATCCAAAACCCTTTAGGTCGCAGGTCGAACAGGATAAACATTTATTGAACACTCTAAAACTGTAGCTTTTTAATACAATTCTAAACTAGCTCCCCCCTGCATACGGAAAAGCAGAGAAGAAAGTGAACTCCGTTTTCAAGCTGAACCAGTGCACCGATGTTTTATAGCATTTAGTATCCGGCCCGCCAGATGGTTTAATCTGGCCCAGGTATGAAGAAAAAAATATTTAAGAATTTTCAAAAAAGAAAGCAAGTTTCTAACCCATTCCTGTGGCGAGTTCTGGTTCTTTAAAGAAAAGACCGCAACGCGCAATTCCACCACTAGGGGGAGCAAAGGAAACTCAGGAGATCAAGAAATAAACACGATGAAGGCCAAAGCAGAGTTTAGGGAGAGAAAGGGAGGTTAATGGCAAAATGTTTGCAAGTTTAATTTAGTTTAATTTTTCATTGATTAACACATTTATATTTTAGACAGGGTATTTATTTTTTTTCTGTAGCGCCCTCTTGAGATTACTGCCGGGAATGCTTTAATGTCAGAAGTCTGTATAAAATTGAATAAACTTTTTTTGTTTTTATATTAAATACATTGTATTTGAAATGAATTGGCAACAAGCTATGAAACAGACATCAATATTCAACACTTTATTAATCTCAGTAATTGTTATATTTTCAGATGATTACTTACAATTCATGGGAAAAATGTCTCATTTTCACTATGTTGTTCCGTGTTTGTCAATAATTTAATGTTAAAGAAAAATCAACGTACACATTTTAAACAAATCTTGTCACATTTTGAACTAATGACCAAATCTGCAGCATTTTTAACAAAATTAATGATCTTTGAACTGGAGTAGGTCAGAGGTCACCTAAACTTATATAAAGTTCTTGCATTATGAACATGTTTTTAAGACGTTTTCATTTTTAAACCTATAAAAATGCAAGTGAAAAAAAAAAAAAAAAAAATAGCAGCAGAATAAAATTTAATTTTAGATGCAGCTCACAGGTGAGTTGTGCTATTTTTGGAAAGGACCTGAGGGCACCTTGTGTGGTCCTTGAGGGCCACCTCATTGGTGACCCTGACCTAGACCAGTGTTTTTCAACCTTTTCTGAGCCAAGGTACACTTTTTCCATGAAAAAATCCACGGCACACTAGCATCAAAAAGGTAAAAATTTGAGTCTGTACTGATGTAGATTCCCTCCACAGGTTTACATCTTTTAAATAATCAGGAAGCGTCATTGCAGCACAGAGGTGCTGTCACTTTAACCCAGTGTTTCTCAATCTCAATTCACTCACCCCCACCATACAACTTTCTGCTTCAAATATCATTGGTATCATTAGTCAATTTGCTCAAGTTAAACATATATCTCTTCAAAACAGTCTACATTTATTATCATTAAAGAATGACTAAAAAATCAAAAAAAAAAAATCTAAAAAATAAATCTAAATAATCAGTTTTTAGGAATATTTAGTTATGCATTTGCTTATTTTTTTTTTAAGAATCCTTCCAAATCTTTCAGACAAAGTAGAAACAGTCTTTCCTGGTTTCCCTCTACAATAGTGATGAATTCTGGCTCTTCTCAGAGATTCAGTTCTTTAACATTAGCTCTCTGAAAACATCGACTCTTTCTGATACCAAATTGATTTTTAGGTTGTTGTTTGCTTTATTTAATTCATTATAAACTACTAGATAAGATTATGCACAAAATCCATGATGTAAACATGTTTTTATTAATGTAAAGTGTAAATTATGTATATGCTGTTATTTATCCCTTCCAGATGTAGGGATAAATAATCTTTTATCATTCATACAAAATTAATGAAAAAAGAACTATCTATTCAGTTTTTAACTCTACACATTTTAAGCTTTTTTCCTTTTAAACACATTTGAAGTGAACAACACAAAACTCTGCAACCACAACCCAAATACAAATTAAATTGTGCAAAAACCACTAAATCAAGACTTTTATTCACATTGACATTAAGAAAGACAAAAGAGTTTCAGCTTTGAGGATGTCATCTGCTTTCTTCTCTCAGTGATGATCTGCTCTGTTTTAGAGAAGATTCTCTCAGTTCTCAGGTGTCTGGACAGGTTGATTGTAGAGCCATAAATATATATAGAGAGAATAATTGTACTTATATAGAATGATGTCTTGCAGACTCTGTTCCTTCATACTATCAAGAAAAGTCAAATGGCTCCAGTTTGTTCTTCTTTTCTAATGTCTCTCATTTTCTTTACGTTTTGTGTTGTTACCTCTCTCTCCCTATTTGGCTCTTGCGATGCTGCATGTGTAAGCCCCCCCCCGCACTTTCTCTTTCTTTCTCTCTATTTCTTTTCATCCCTGTTAAATATTTTTCCATCAGAATTCTTGAGGTTTAATTAAATATTCCCTCTCTCTCTCTGTGGATATCACGATCACTGACGGTTCTCCGATCAACTGTTTAGTAACTAACAGAAATGGCATGATCCCGGGGTTTGTCCCACGTCCCCTCCTACCAAAGTCACACTGATTCCGGGCAGACTCGTGTCTGAGCTTCATTCTTTTGTTCACTTTTTAAACTGTCTGACGTCGGATCCCGCTGGAAGCTACACCGCTAAACACGAGCTTTAGCTGTTATTTTAGTTGGAACTGAGAGACTTCATGAGCCGAATCAGTACAAGGAAGTGAGGACGTTAACCACTTCTGATTGGTCAGATTGATGACATGTGATCAAGCCTCAAACAATAACTGGCGGAGACAGTTGAAGGGGGCGGGACTTTTCAAGCAAAGCTTGCGGCTAGTTTTGCGGCCAGATTTCGGTAACGTCGTTCTGATTAAAAAGTCATTTATAGAATCAAAGAAAAATGTCTTTTACCATCTTGCATATTCCAAACTATCTACCAATGTTAAATCAGGGCCGTTTGGATGAACACAGACCTAGACGATGAAAGTGAATAAAATGAAAAAAAAGTTGCCTAAAAGCTGATATAATCACATGTAAAGTCAAATTAAAGCACACATCTTAACCATCATTAGCTTTAAACTACCTAAAAATAAAGACAATAAAGATGATAGTTTATGAAACTTTTAATAAATCGTGCAGCTTCTGTCCTTTATTAGTTTCTGGGATTAAAATAAGATTAAATCAAATGACAGAGAGATAAGAAATATACTTTCCATCAAACTCGTTTTGACAGGTGCCCCGCCCCTCAAGATGATATAACAATTTAATACAATTTTTTTATGTAAAGAGTAGGGCTGGGTTGAAAAAAAAAAAATCAATCGATTTGAATCGATTTAAGCTTAATAGATCAATAATCAATTCCCAAAAGATATAAATTGATTTAGCATATAAAGCTAAAGTCCACTAGCTTGATGCTAACGTTCAATAGAATTTCCCATAGGACAGCTAATGCTAACGTTCGGTTGACCAAAGAAAATACATTCCTGACTAAATGAACATCTTTATTTACTTACAGACATTAATTTTTCAAAGTCTTTTAAGGGAATAATTTTCAAAGTAACTATTTATACTGTCATGAAACGTACTTCTATAGCGTGATCGCCACCTAGTGTCCAAACTGAAACGTCCTCCAGGAGAAGCAGAACAATGTTTCCAATGTTAATGATCTGAACATTTTAGTTAGAACTTCTCCTTTAGAGAATCCATGTAACACTGGATGATATTAACAATCTCATTATTTCTCTAATACATTTACAGGATGTGAACTGGATCAGATTAATATGAATATATTCAAATTAAATACAATATTTGTAATGTATTTCTAAACAAATGTGTGTAAATTTGTAAATTTAAAATTGAATTGAATTGAATTGAAGAATTTAAAAAAATTGGGATCAAATCAATTCAGGCTCTTGTGAATCAAATCGTTTCTGGAAGTTATAAGTAGGGTCAAAGGTCGCCTGTCAAAATGAGTTTGATGGAAAGTATATTAGTTATCTCTCTTTAATGAGGCTGGCATCTGAAACAAGGAACTGTTTTTCCCAAAAGATAAAGTTTTGACTCAAATATTGTTTAAAAAAATACAATTTTTGCTGCTGAAAACTCACAACTTTGTTCAAGTTTACTACACTGACTCCATAAAATATGAAGTAACAACTGATCGACTATTAAATTAGTTGACTATTTTAATAGTCGACTAATTTAATAGTCGATTAGTCAATGACTAATCGTGGCAACCCTACTTTATACTAGTCCAAACATGTTCTTGTGTGTGAGTCTGATGCCCCTGCTGGTGAGTTGTGGTATTACAGAAGAACTCAAATGTAATCAGACTGATCTCCATGACTTCTGTTTCTTCCTTTGATTAAAAAGCCTCTTGAGCATCTCCACAATGTAAAAAATATAAATGCAAAAAGTATGAATTAAAGCTCATTTCACTCAGAAGAGACAGTGTTTAATAAAACCAACAGATAAAGAGAGAAGAAGAAAAAACGCATAAATAAAACAGACATGATTCACAGCTGAGAAAAAAGAACACTTTATATCAACTTTCAAAGTTCATCATTAACAGGAAAAAGTTAAGAGAGTCAGAATATTCTGATCAAATGCAGCAGAACCAAGAGCACAAACATTATAAAAATGAGTTTTCCGATTGAGGGCAAACATGAACCTTTCATTGTGCAGCACAACACCGTGGTGTGCTGAAAGTGTTTAAGACACAGACAGAAACTGTTTGAATTTGCATTATTCGTATCTTTGTGTCTGACAAAAAAAAAACACACACAAACCTCTTTCTATTTGCAGGAAAAAGTCCATAAAAATCACACTTAAATCTTTCCTTTATACAAAAATGAAAATGATTTGTTTTGGCCAAAACCTGTGAATAAAATCTAACAATTGGAGACTATTGTCACCGAAAAAGAAACATTTTTCTCCTAAAGGAGGAAGTCTACTTATGAAAAGACACCAAGTCCTTTCATCGAACAATAAATAAATAAATAAAAACATTCAGTTTAAACGCAAATAAAATAGAAGAAAGTTTAACAGATGGTATTTAGTTTTAGGTGTATTGATGTTTTCAGTTCGAATTAGTTTAGTAAATGTTGTTTATTGTACATTAAAAGGTTTGTGGAAAAATGAAAAACAAACCCTTTGCTGCATCTGGGGCCTTTTTCATTCCTCAGTTTATGTAAAACAGTAAAATATAATGTAAAATACTGTAACAAAAACGTAAAAAAATGCTGCTTCAATTAAAAAATTACTTTAATGAAATAAAGAAAACACCACAACCTAAAATCACAAAAGATCATGTTCACAACAAAAGCACCAAACTAGGAAATAAGCTTTAGGTTTGTCCTAATTTAAAGAAGTGTTTCATCTATCCTTCCTGGATTTTAAAGTAAAAACCTAATAAATATGAACATTTTACAAAGTATTATGAATTCATTGTGTTCTGATGATGAAACTTTTTTTTCTTACTGAAAATGGTTTAAACACGTATATTATAGACTCATTTTTTCTTCTTCTCCAAGACGTTCTTGTCTCTCCCGGCGGCCGCAGAGCCTCGTCTCTCCATCCCAGAAGTGCCGTTCTTCCTCTGCAGGTTCTCCGGTCTCCGAGTGTTGCTCGAGGTGGAATTTCCTTCCTGTCCTTTCTTCTCCCACAAGGCTTTCTCTTCCACCATTCTCTGCCTTTTCTTCATCTGCTCATCCCTGGAGGCGTTCTCCCGCTCTAGTCTTTGCTGTTCCTTCACTATCTGTTCTTTAGCGATTCTCTCTTTTTCTTTGGCTGATCTCTCCGTCTCTGCGACTCTCTCCCTCTCTTGGTTGATGCGTTCCTTCTCTTCTTTAGCGGCTCTTTCTAGGCGTTCTTTCTCCACTCTTTGATTTTCTGCCTTCATTTTGGCAATTCGTTCCCTTTCTTTAGCGATGCGCTCTCTCTCCAGTCTTTCTTTAGCAATCCTTTCTTTTTCTTGCCTTTCCTTGGAGACTCTCTCCTTTTCTTTAGCGATGCGCTCTCTCTCCTGTAGCTCCCTAGCAAGTCTTTCCCTCTCTTCTCTTGCCCTCTCTTTGGCTATTCTTTCTTTTTCCAGTCTCTCTCTTTCAGCTCTTTCTTTTGCAATTCTTTCTTTTTCTAACCTTTGTTTTTCAAGTCTTTCTTGGATCATTTTCTCCCTTTCTTTCTCTGCTTTTTCCATGGCAATCTTCTCCTTAAGTCTTTCCTCCTCCAGTCTTTTCCTCTCAGCCTTCTCTCGTTCCATTTGTGCCCTTTCTTTAGCAGCTTTCTCCTTTTCTATCCTTTCCTTCTCTGCCTTCACTCTTTCCAACCTTTGCCTCTCCAGTTTCTGCTTTTCTAACTTCTCCTTCTGAGCCTTCTCCTTTGCAATTCTTTCCTTCTCCAACTTCTCCTTCTCCTGCCTTTCCTTCTCCAACTTCTCCTGCCTTTCCTTTTCTAGTCTTTCCTTTTCAAGTCTTTCCCTCTCCAACATTTCCTTCTGAGCCTTCTCCTTTGCAATTCTTCCCTTCTCCAACCTTTCCTTCTCTAACTTATCCTTCTCCAACTTTTCCAACCTTTCCTTCTTTAGTCTTTCCTTTTCAATTCTTTCCTTCTCCAACTTCTCCTTCTCCTGCCTTTCCTTCTCCAACTTCTCCTGCCTTTCCTTTTCTAGTCTTTCCTTTGCAATTCTTTCCTTCTCCAACTTTTCCTTCTCTAACTTCTCCAACCTTTCCTTCTCCAGCTTCTCCTTTTCCATCCTTTCAGTCTCAGCTTTCTCCCTCTCTAGTCTTTCCTTCTCTAGTCTTTCTTTTTCTAGCATTTCTTTCTCCAACCTTTCCTTCTCCAACCTTTCCTTTTCTAGTCTTTCCTTCTCCAACTTCTCCTTCTCTAGTCTTTCCTTTTCCAGCCTTTCCTTCTCCAACCTTTCCTTCTCCAACCTTTCCTTTTCTAGTCTTTCCTTCTCCAACTTCTCCTTTTCCAGCCTTTCAGTCTCAGCCTTTTCCCTCTCCATCCTTTCCTTCTCTTCCCTCCAGTGCTCTTGAGCTTCCTCCAGACTCCTGATCTTCAGGGTCCAGTCAGCCTCCCTCCGCTCCTCCTCCTCAGCCAACAGGACTCGGATCTCGCTCAGTGCGATGCGAGCTATCCTCTTGGCTTCCATTTTCTCGTGGATCATTCTCAGCTCTTCTTTTAAAGCCGAGCGCAGCCTGGAGCCTTTGATGTGGTGATGTTCTGAGGTTTAGGATTAAAGGCCATCAACAAAAGATCATTCTTTATGGATTTATTACCACAAATTTGAGATTTAAAATCTACAACTCACAGCAACCAGAGAAATGTTAGAGCTGAAAGACATCCTGGGAGGAGTTACGATCTTCACTCAGAGGGATTAATGCAAAAAAAGGTTTTTAATAAATGTCTGAAATGTTTCAGAGCAGTCACAAAGATGCTCCTTCAACTCTGTTAGTGGTGTTACACATCAAATCTAGAGCTGCGCAGTCAGACGAGTCCATGCCCGTGTCACAGGAATCCAAACCATCATGGCTGTAAAGAATCACACAGCAGGTGCTCTGCTTTAGTACCTTTGGTTGTGTTCATTCCATCTGCAGCTTCTTCTGAGACCAAAAACAAACACTTATTTAAAAGATCAGCTCACATTCCTTCACTTTCTGAATCCTTTAACTAGTTAATCAGAAGAGAGACTTGGAAGGTACCTTCAGGAGACTCTACACCTGGATCAGTGACTGCCCTGGAGTCGACTTCTAGAACAACATAGAAGTGTTTGACACTGAAGTCTGCAGGTCCTTCACTCAGGTTAGATCACCACAACATGCAGGAACCCAGAAGGAGAGCTCCTGTTCAAACACAGAAGCAGCTCCAGCATCTTCAGCTGTCTGGAAACTTTAGACTCACACAAGTCTGACTGTAGGACTGCAGATCCAACCGGCTGAGAGTTCCATTAGAAGATGAAAATCATCTTTGTTTAGAGTGAGGGGTTATTCTTGATAAGTCTTGTAGACAATATGGCCAGAAACATCAACATGTGGATCACTAAAGTTTTTTTCTTTTTTTTGATGAACATCAAACCAGCTTTTTGAAATGTTTGTAAAGCAGCACTTATGTGTGTGTGTGTATGCTGTCTATTCTGATAAAATAGAAATATTTGTTTTTGCCTGATCCAGGAGTCTACAACCTGCAGCTCCAGATCCACATGTGGCTCTTTTATCTCTACATTGTGGATCCTTGATCAAACATAAAATAAGTCATGGAGACTGCTGACCCAGACATGTTGACCGTCAGAGTCAGCAGCTCCTGATAATGTCTGCTTAACCAAAACTACCTAAACAAAACAAATAAACAAAGCCTGTAAACTAAGACTACCAAGATCCAACCCCAAACTAAAATAAATAAAACCCAGCAGAGTAAGACTGCTGAGGACAAAGAGGGGGGGGAGGATAAAAAATAACAAAAGAAAAATAAAATAGCCATTGTTTATAGTAAGAATGACTTAATTAACATTTATTTAATTTAGATGAGTTAAATGTATAAATTAATGTCTGAGGTTCACATAGATGATAAACTATGTAGGTTTTTACATCCTGTTGACCTGAAGACGTCTTGTTTGATCAACTCTACCTCCAGAATCAACAGATTTTATATGGAAAGATAAACTTTGGTAAAAAGTTTGATCTTTTATGAGATAAAAGCAGAGATTATCTTATGCTGCACAAGATTGGTTACTAGCTGTTCAGAGCTGCTCTGAGATGATCCTGTTCGGCACAGAGTATCTTTTATTTTGAAAAGAAATTATTTGAGCTTCTGTCAAACATAAAAAGAAAAAAAGAAAAAAATCACATTTTGAGAAATGCCAGTTTCTTTTTATATTTTTGCTTTTGATTGTGCAAAAAATAGAAATAATTCGTATTTATTATTTTAAAAAGACGATCATGAATGCAAATCCAAATTTCTTAAAGGCTAAAGTAAGACAATGCGGCTCCTTCTAGGTTTGGATCAGTAGAAAACAAGACCAAACGGCTCTTCTACTGTTAAAGGTTGCTGACTCCTGTCCTAAGCGATAACCTTTTTTGTACCTGCCAACACTAATTTTGTACCAATATTATTGCAAACATTGGGAATAAGAAGACACACTTCAAAGGATCATGCAGGAACACACATGCACGCTCCACAGTGAGCGTACCTCTCTTCTTCCCGTCTTTTCTCTGGTCTGCAGAATCACACAGAGCCGTCAGCAGACAAACAAACGTGCAAGAAGTAAAAAGACTCCTTCATTTCATGAGTTTTTGATCTAAATGTCTTATTATGTTTACGGAGGAGTAATAGTTACAATGTAATGATTCTTCTTAAATTCCAGGTATCCTTTTGTGTTAAATGTTTGGGAAGAGTAACCAGCCATGCACAAGAAATGCTCAGTACCTTTTCTCAGCCCTTCTCTCCTCATAGCGTGGCCTCTGAACTTCCTGTCATCTGAGTCAGCAGACAGAGCAGACAGTTCATAAAGCTATCAGACATAAACTCACTGTAAAGAAGGAACAAACCTCAGAGTTCAGACAGGAAGTGATGTGAATGAGGTGAACTAAGGTGAAGTTATACGGTCTAAACTCTTCCACAGCCATGTTTAAACGGGTTTGAAGTTTGTTTGTCTGCTGGTCTCTCTTTGCTTAATCCATTCCAGTCTGAGTGTCTCTGTGTTCCTTTGTATGACATTAAAGAAAACACTTGTTTAAAAAGGATGTTTGAAATCTCTCTGACAGCAACCATTTGTTAATATACTTGACATTTTTCGTGTGCAGCTCTTTGGGGCTGATAACAAGGGAAATAGAAATAATCCTCACCAGCATTTTATTAAACTAAAATGTAACAGAATTATAAGGAGAACTGAATTCTCCAAACTCCAAACGGCTGATTAATGTGTAAATTTTGAGAGATTCTGACAGTCAGTGAGGCAATGAGGTGAAATCCGTCAGAGGCTGACGTGGAAACATTTGGACTTCCATGAAGCTGAAGCACAAAAATTCCGATCCAGAAAAGCTGTGTGTAAAAAACATCTATAAATGATTCAAATCAATTCTGGGTTGATTTTCCTTTGTTGTAATTTTCTATGATTACATATCATTTGACACGACATACAAAAAAAAAGCATCGACTTCAACTTACTGTCATTTTAATCCTGTTAGACTACAAATCAGTTTTTTTAGTCTGCTGCTGGTTTGATTCCCATTTCCTGGTCAATTACAGCCTAAATCTAACATCTCACCATTTTTTACGATCACAAATGGTAAAAAAACATTTTAGAGCAGGAGTGTCAAACTCAATCACACAGGAGCCAAAATCCAAAACACACCTTAGATCACGGGCCGAACAGGATAAACATTTACTGAGCACTCTAAAACTACATTTATACAACTTAAAAACCGTAACTTTTTAACATAATTATGAACTAGATATTTAGCATAACCTGCAATAATAATAGTGTGAATGCTGTAAACTGAATTTGGCCGCTGAAGATGCTGAAATTGATAGTTAAAAACACTGAAGCTGATAGCCAGTGAAAATATTAGCTAAATGCAAAATTAGCCTAAAAACTTAGTCAAAACAGCTAGCATAAAGCTGGAAAAATAGCTAAACTTCAAAATAGCCTACAAAACTTTTTAAAAAAGCCTAAATGAGCCAAAACAGTAATAGCATTTAGCTAAAAAAAACAGCTAAACTCAAAAATGGACAAAAAAAAAAAAAAACAGCTAGTGTGTAGCATGTAGCTGAAATATTAGCTAAACCCCAAAATAGCCTAAAAAAAACTTTAAAAAAGGCCTAAATTAGCTAAAATATTAGCTCAACGCCAAAATAGCCTAAAAATATTAATAAATGCCAAAATAGTCTATGAAGCTAGAAGAATGTCAATTTTCAAAACTTTAAAACATAACTTTTTACATAATTATAAATAATAAAAAGACAGGAATATTATTCTGAATAAATCAACTTAAACCTTAAATAACTTTCAATATTTTACTCCCCATAAAAACAGATTTTGTCGTGATTATACAAGTTAGAAATGAGCTCAAGATAACATCGTTAATAACAATAAAATAAAATGATCTGGAGGGCCAGAGAGGATTACCTGGAGGGCCAGATCCGGCCCCTGGGCCCTGACTTTGACACGTGTTTTACAGCAATGGCTTTAAAACTATTAAACATCACACAGAAAAAAGCAAGAAGCCCCGAATGAATATAATTAAAACCAGAAACCTTTTATTCTGAAATGTTCACACCTGTGGGCTGTTTTTAAAACTCTGTTTTCACAAATGTCTGAGGTTCTGTTTGTTTAGATCCTGAAGAAAAACGTCCCGAAAATTACATTTTTGGCAGAATTAATGAGATATCTCACAATCCTGTTTTCTTCAAAACATCAACAACATTCACCCAAAGACAACACTTCCCTTACATATAAATGTAAAAAAACAATACAGAACTAATTCAACATAAAACAAAACCCTTTAACTGTAAGAAAAAGTTACAGCCATGATCATAAAGATGTGGTTCACTTTCTGATAAAAAGAAAACGTCTGAACATTTAAAACAAATACTTTAGTTGTTAAGCCATTTTTGAATTGATTGTTAAAGTATCAATAAAACCGTTTATGGTTCAAACTCAAGCAATTTGCTATTTGGCTGTCAACTTTTAAAACATTATCTATGTTCAGTTGATATTACTATTATAGATCAAGTACAAACACGAGAAAGGAATCCGTGATGAAATAGTAAATCAAATCAACTTATGACTAATCTGTTGAAGCAGATTATTCAGGAATTAGGCAGTTTAATTCAGACGAGAATCTCTGACTATAAAAAGTTTAAATTCCATCAGCTGGGGGAGAAATATTATTTATTAAAGAAATTTGGAAAGAGGACTGTGGGACCGACACTCTCAGGATCCATCAACGCTGATTCCTCTGCTTCCCTCCCTCAGCTCTGCCTCCTACTGGTTCTGGAGGTCCAGTATGACCCCTTTCACCTCCCCTCCCTCTGAGGAGGTGGCCCCGCCCTCCTCTCGCCTCCCAGCTGCTGCCTCCTTCTCCTCGTCTTCCTCCTCCCCCCGCTCTACAGGTGAGGACACTACGTCATGCAGGAAGGTGAAGAAGCCATAGATCCAATCAGAGCCCTCCTCTGCTAAAATGTTAAGAATCTCTTCGAGCGACTCGGCATTCGCACCGCCGCCGCCATCTTTGGTCAGGCCTGACGAGAGAGATGAAGAGAGAAAACAACAAGAGGGGAGGGAGGAAATCGGATGGAAGAGAGGGAGGTTGGAAACGATAGAAACATGGGAATGAGGAGACGGATGGAAGGGGGTGGAGGTGTGGAACTGAAAGTCAAACCAGGAGGATGATAAGAAAAGAGAGATCATGAGTTAAAGAGGAAGAACAAGCATTAAAAGAGCATTTTCTCTCTTCTTCGCCCTCGTCAGGGGATCAATTTATCACTTCCTGCGGACATTAACAGCCAATATCTATTCAGTATTTGTACAGAAATGGCTCCCAGGAACTCCAGTGGTTCCTGATTAGCAGCTTCCTTGTGAAAACCAGAAGAGACTTTGAAAAACGACTCCAAAGAGCAGAAACTAGTTTTTCAGAGCTGCAGGATGGATGCACGTCTGCAGCAAACCTTTCCTTAAAGGGTAACTAAACCCTAAACCAACTTTTTTTCTCTGTTGATCTCTATAAACGGGGTTTTAAAGGTGCTGTCTGTTGGTCATTGCCAATTTTTTGATAAATTAAAATGAAGGTATTTAATTCTTGAAAGTATAGTCAAAACCCATCTGTGTGCTGCCCCTACAGGTTGAATGGAAGTATTACAGCTGAATTTTGTGATTGGTCAAACCATGAAAGTTTCAGAAGTCGCTGTCATCAACAGTCCTCCCCCCAAGCTCCACCCCTCTGATTAGATTTTCACATTTTGGTTGTGGGTGGAGTCCTCCTCCAACTTCTGTTTGGTGACCCTTTAAAATGTGTCCCAAATCAGAAGGTCTACATCTGAAAGGTTAAAAGCAGAGAGGATCGTGAAGCTTTCCTCACATTCTCAACACAATGAGAAGTTTTCTGCTAAACTGTATAAAAATGTTAAATCAGGTTGTACTTTCTTTTGGTTGAATGAAACAAAACGGACACCAAAAAAAAAAAAAAGAGAACTGTGATGGATGTGTGCTAACCCAGAGCTCGAGTTTGTTCAAAGAAAGATTAAGAAACTATGAACATGGAGGGGCATTCTGCAACCGGAAATATTCAATTATTCCAATTTGTTGAAAACCAAAGCAAATATTTATGTGATTGTTGTCCTAAAGAACTTGATAAATGCCGAGAATGAACCTCCTTTCTCATTTTCTTCTCTTCTAGTTTTAGCATGTATGTCTTCATCCTCACTCGCAATCTTCCTCTTGAACAATCTTCCCTGAAATGTTACTAATAAAAATGAATTTATTTGCTGCATGTTTCACATCTACCATTGCATTATTGTCTTATCTTGGAACTGTAAATCACAATTGTGTTCAGAAATATATGTTTATTTTTTTGTCCGAATGCAAACTAACCAACAAACACAAACGAACCAGCCTCCAACTTGCATAGTAATATTCCTACTCGACTGTGAATGAATTGAGCGTACTCGGAGAGCAAATCAAACGTACCCCAAACAACGCGCATGCTCAGTGTGTGTCAGAATTGAGGTTAACGTTAGAGGAGAGAGGGGCATAAATCCCATTTCATAGCAATGATAAGACATTAAAACCACAGAGACGCTAAAGTGATGAGATAAAGCTCTGTCTGATCCACAGTTTTAGCATGTTGTAGCTGCTCTATGAGAGTTAAAGCAGCGAACACCGGACACACATTAGTGCGTACCTCCACCAGATCTTATACCCGTACGCAGAGCTCTAAATGAACTTTTTTGGTTACTAGCCGGGGTGACTGGTAACATTCAAGCCCTTGCCTCCACCTTTAGACCAAAAAAGTCATACGAAAAAAGTTTTAAACTGCAACATTTTTAAGACCAAGATTTCAAAATTTAAGCTTTTTCAAATCATTTTAAGGCCTGATTTCCACATTTTCAAATTAAAGGCTTTTAAGACTTTTAAGACCCCAAGGAAACCTTGAAATATATAGAGTCAAATTTTCACGACAGAACGAGACAGAGGAGGTCTGGATTCCCTCTCTCAGACTCCGTCTCTGCTTCTTTGCAGACGATGTGGTTCTGTTTTCTCAAAGTCTGTTTGCTTCACCTCTCGTATCATTTAGCGGCTCGATCTGAACCTGCTTGAACGTTCCCTTCAGGTGAAGAACGACACTTCCTCTCTGAGTGAATGTGTTACAGCATGGAGACTGAGGCTGACTGATGGGTCAGAGCGGTGCTGCTCGATTTAAGTAAACAGAAACGTGTTCAGAATGAGATTCCGGAGACTCTTCTCTAGCGGTGCAGAATATACACCCTTTGTTGTGGGTGCACAGAGAGAAAACAGTGAGGAGGAACATCTCACACTGCGTTGGGTTGAGGTTGTGGTTTGATTTTGAGCTTTTTTGAGCCTGTTTGATTCAGCAGTTTTATAGACCAACAGTCATGAGTTTAGAGCTCACTGCTAGTTACTTCTGTGACTCTCAGCTGATAAACGCAGCTGACCTGCTGAACTCCAGCTCACACACAACACAGATGTTTCCCCACCAGAAAAGTTCTCATGCTTTGGTTGATGAGAAGCTTAACCAACGCTTCCTGTCTGCTTGGTTATGTTCTGCCACTGATCATTGATCATTGTTGAGCGGTTTCAACCGTGAACCTCAGAGTTTAACAGGGAAGTGAGAGGTACTTGCCGAGCAGAACTTTAGCATCCTCCACATCGAAGTCTCCATCTCCGTCCGAGTCGTAGGCCTTCAGTTTACCTGGAGGAGGAAGACGAGGAGGTGAAGGATTTCTACAATGCTGAGAAACTGTTCAGTTCTGTTCATGTGAGTAAAAAGCTCTGGGAAACTTAAAAAAGGATTCTAGGAAATGGGAGAGCAGTGGCTGCACACACCTGCCACATACCTTCATGGCACACAGAGATGAAGATATAACTAGATTTATGGCGTTCTGAAACTGGTAGCTAGTTTAAAAAGCTGAAGCCAAAAGTTTCCTAAGATACTAGCTAAATTAGCCAAAATAACTGGAAAAAAATCTCTAATTTTTCCATAACAGCTGGGATATTGTTCAAATTTTAGCTAAACTCTGAATTAGCCTAAAACACTGAAAAAATGTCTAAATTAGCAAAAAAAAGCTAGCATACTGCTAAAATATTAGCTAAACTACAAATTATCCTAAAAAAAAAAAAAAAAAACTGTAAAAAAAAAGTCTAATTTAGCCAAAATAGCCAGAATAATGCTTAAATAGCCAAAATCCAAATTATTACAAAAATGGAAAAAAGGTTATTTAGCCAAAACAGCTAGAATAATGCTTAAATATAAGATAAACTCAAAATTATCCCCAAAAAGGAAAAAAAAAATGTCTAATTTTGCCAATATTTGAGTATATTGCTAAAGTTTTAGCAAAACTCCAAGTTATCCTAAAATACTGGAAAAATGTCCAAATTAGTAAAAAACACTCCGAATTACCATAAAACCTTTTAGTTGTTGAACATTTTAGAGTTAGAACGGTGTCTCAACTGAAACTATGCAGAAGATCACAAGTTTCAAAATGCACAAAGTTTTTGAAAGATTTGAGCAACTTCTCATTCATTTCCTATTGGGCATATTTTGCTCAATATTTCTAAAACTATAAAGTTTCTGAATACCAAAAATACAAGTTGTAGTAATGTTCTGTTCTGTAATGTTCTGATCGAGCTGAACGTTTGAATACCAGGTATGGAAAGGAGCAGGAGAATCACTGTAGTGTGAAAGCTTACTAAACGATATAAATATCAGCTACTTCTAAATAAAACAGTGGGTTTATTAATGGAATGTGACTAAGAAAACCTGATCCAAATGAGGCTGACTGTGTTCAACAGCAGGTGGTGCTAGATCTGCAGTCAGAAAAGATGAAGGACAACAAATGAAGAAGAAAAAGCTGATGCCAGACAAAGGCAGTTACACGATGAGGACATTTGGTCTTTCAGAATATCCTCAACGATGTGTGACTCTCCCCTAAAAGGAAAAATGTGTCTTCCACCAACAGCAGAAGAGTCAGAAGCTCAGGAGCTTCAGCTCCATCGTGGCTGTAAACCCTGATATCAAACTGAAAGGTTTCAAAGACAAAGCACTGCAGCAGAGCAGAGCTCAGAAGAACACGACATAGGAGGACTTTAAACAGTAAGTCTTCTACAGTCATGCAGCATGCATCAGTGCACAAAGACAGCAGAAAACTGCCTGATGTTTAGCAACATCACCTAAAGAGGAAGGATGTGGTGTCTGTCAGACAGCAGCAGAAATACACTAGAAACCAAACACAAACGTCCCTTAACATGATTGAAACTCAAACGTGACACTTCCTGTCAACTTGTTCTAAAGATAAATCCTCTTTTAGAGTCGCAACACATCAAACATATCTGGACTGTGTGATCGAATTTACCACTTTGAAATAAATGCATTCAATTAATCTTCAGTAACTTCATCCTACATTCGGTACAACTGCTGTTCCACAGGGTTCTGTACTGGGACATATTTAGTGTTATTTCTGACTGGAATTGATTTGCTTAAATTAATGCAAAACTGATATAGATCATCCTTTCTGTGTTTTATATTCATAGTCTAGTCCAGAGGTCTGCAACCCGCGGCTTCAGAGCCACACGAGGCTCTTTTATCTCTCCATGGTGGATCTCTGGATGAAGGAAAATAAAATAACAGTATGTTTTTATAGTAAAAACTACTTAATTGTGTGACTTCTTATTAAGCATCCACACTAAAGTGATTCTCATGCTCCTTTACGTACGTTTTTGGCACCTAAAAACGCAATCACATTTTCAGTGATTTCAGTAATCTTGGTATCAAAATGTTCAGCTTGTTAAGGACATTACTGCTTATATTTTTGGTATTTATAAACTTTATAGTTTTTGAATTATTGAGAAAAATATGGCCCATAGGAAATGAATGAGAAAATCTTCAAATTTCAACATTTTAAGTAGATTAGCAACAAACCTTTAAATCTATTTATGGGCTATGTTTTAATATTTTACAGTAATTTAAAAAAAAGGAAATATTCTAATATTTTAGCAACAGGCAAACATTTTTGGCTAATTTGTTATCTTACTGGGGTTTTTAGGCTAATTTAGAGTTTAGCTTCTATTTTACCAACAGGCTTGGGTTTTTGACTAATTTAGTTTACTGAGGACTGTTTTGGCTATTTTAAAGTTTAGCTAGTATTTAAGCAACAAGCTAGCTTTTTTTGTTGGCTAATTCTGCCTCTACTGAGTTTTTTATGCTAATTTGGAGTTAAGCCAATATTTTAGCAACATGCTGACTTATGTGCAAATTTGTTATTCACTGGGGCTTTTAGGGCTAATTCAGAGATTAACTTCAATTTTAGTAACATGCTAATGTTTTTGACTAATTTAGTTTACTGGGGAATTTTAGGCTATTTTAGAGTTTTGCTAGTTTTTAAGCAACAAGCTAGCTTTTTTGGCTAATCTGGCATCTACTGAGGTTTATGGGATAAGTTGGAGTTTAGCTCATATTTAAGCAACACATTAAATATTTTTGCAAAATTGACAAGTCTTAGGGAATTTTAAGCAATTTTACTACAAATTTCTCAGAAATGTAGTTCAACTTCAGCGCTCTTTGATAGTTCTTTAACAAAATCTCCAGTCTTTTAGCAAGTGTAACATTTTGGAAAAAGCTTTTGCATTTTCAGCAAATCCCTTCAGTAATTAAAGTCAGTTGTTGAACAAAAAAGCTTTAGCATCTTCAGTGACTAATTTCATCAAAAACTATTCATACCAACATTATCACAGGTAATGCAACTTTTCTAGTTTAAGAAGCTGCTCGATTCATTCAAAGTCTAATAAACCATCATCTTAATTGTCTTTATTTTTAATTAGTTTAAAACTAATGATGGTTAAGATGTGTGTTTTACATCCACTTTACGCATGACTCAATTAGTCGACTAATCTGAAAAAATAATCAGTGATTGAATCAGCCCACAAACAATTCTCCTTTATTCGCCGTCTAATTCCTTTAAAACGGTTAACTTTCCTTCCTTCAAACAATGCAAACTGCTTGTTTTTTGTGAACGTCACACAATGCAAAGACATATTGTCCTTTACAAAGCTTCACGTTTACTACTCAATTAGTGTTTGTAATTATAAAAACATTATGTGAATCAATTTTAATACAGTTAGGTTAAAAAACACTTATTAAAAACTTTAAAAAGTTAGGAGGACGGCAAAGACGTCTGCTTTAGAGGAAGGAAGTCCCTCTATCAGACCACCATCTGTTAACTTCTTCCTCTCGTGATCAGAAGACATTTTTCTCCCTTTCATCTTTCCTCTGGCTTTAAAAAGAGCTCGAGTGACAACCAAAATGAGAGAAGGTAAAAGGATGGATGAGGTTGAATCGGTTTAAAGCTTTACTTTACCTTGCAAAACTTCAGAAAAGTTCAACCGAAACTCCTGAGCTCTGGCTGCACGCAAAGATGACCAAAGAGGAGGAGAAGAAGGGATGAAAACAGACAAGCCAGGAGAGGTTAAAGCAGCAGCAGCTTCAAGCTTAAAACAACACGCAACATCTCTGCTTATGATTTTTGATAAAGATTTTAAAATTAGATGCTTTTATTGTGAAGGAAAGAAAACTATACATCAATTGTTGCCACCTGGACAGCAAACTGGAGTATTTCATAGGCACAGACCCGTGAGATTCAACGTCTTCACAGTCTGATGGACTCCAGGATACGGAGGAACATGTCATCCCTTTGAAATAAACATTCTTTTCAGTCAAACTAATGAAGACATATGAATTAAGGGTGTTACAATGAATCAATTTATGTTCATAAGATCCAACCAGATCGATCTGTCTGAGGCAAATTGTTAATGGAATTGACCTAAAACAGTAGAAATAGTTTCAAATCGATGTTGGAAAATACTATTTGGATTGAGACATGGTCATTTTACTATAACTTAAAAACAATCAAGTTCTATTACAGCAGACAACACATGTGATGCAGCAGAAACTGATCAACCATCATTCCAGTCTGTGAATTGATCAAAGTCATGTGACCTACAGTGTGCTAGAATGTTCTAATAATGATTATTCTGATAAAACAACAGTGGGCTGAACTTTATCAAACTAAAATGTGAATGGATTTGACATTCTTGTTTACTTGTTTGTTCACATGTTTGCAGAAGCCAAAAACGACCTGCCCTACTTTTTTTTTATTGTTTTCTCATGGAAACGATATAATATCTTGTTATAATGAGAAAACGAGATAATCAAGAACGAAGACTGAGGCGCCCCCTTCTCCCTTTCCCACATCGAGATGCTGAGACTTCACCTGCTTCAAGTGTCTATTTTGAGGTTAACACAAAAGCAGCAGAAGAACACTCCACAAAAGTCGTTTTATTTTTTATTTTATTAGTGGATCTACGCTCCTCAAACACCTCTATTCCATCTCATCCACCAGCTCTCCTCCCTTTAGTTCCCTAAAACCTCAGAGTTGATGTTCAACGTTTTCTCTGATAAACTGCTTTTTTTTGCTGCAGATATCCGGAGCTCAGTGAACGCACCACGCAGAAACACTCCGAAGGAACAAGTTTGTTTGTTTGTTTGGGGGTTTGAGGAAATAAAGGGAGAGAATTAAGATATTTAAAGAGCATAGATCCACTAATAAATGAAACATAAACTAAAATCAACTTTTGTAAAGTCTTCTTCTGCTGTTTTTGTTGTTAACCACAAACTAAAGAGACTTAAAACGGGTGAAGTCTCGGCGTCTCCGTGCGGGAAAAGGAGAAGGGGACACTTCATTCTTCGTTTTTGATTATCTCGTTATAAGATGATATGGATCTTGTTATAACGAGAAAACGATAAAAAAAAATAGGCAGGCCGTTTTCAGCTACTGTACATATTAAAATTCTAGAGGAATCTGGAAAAGTTCACCTGCACTGTTCAGCAGCAGCTGTTTATCTCTGAGTCACACTGATAGAAGTTTGGGAGGAAGAAGTTCTGATCCATTTTACGTCAGTAAATCCGATTCTTCAAAATGAACCTAAATTGACGTACTGTCAACCACAAATTATGATCTCATTCAAATTGTTCTTAAAATGAACCGTTACACCCCCACTACATTCAAATGGCTCAACTTTAAACTTTTAATGTCATTCAAAGATGCTTGTTTACTTTTTTAAAGTTATTTTTTTTAATTTGAGCTTTTTTTGCTGCTTTGATAAACCTAAAGACCGGAACACATAGGACGACCAGCTTTACTGTAATGTCTTCATTCATCCGGTTTCCATGACATCGACTTCCATCTGAGCAGCACACTTCAGCTCAGAACAGTTTGGAGGATTCACAGCTCAGATTGTCTATAGGCAGAACACAAATGCTGCAAAAAAACTGCAAACTAAGCAAAACTAAAACAGTTCGTGAGGATTTAGATCCACTTCTAGTGTCTTGAAATGAGCCCAACCGTGTCATCTGAGCAGGAAGTTTTTACGGAGCCTGAAGGTCCATAAAAACATCAACCTCCATCTCTGATCCGACAGCTGCAGCCAGAGCTCCACTGTCCTCACATCAGTGTGAGCTCGGCTCTGCTATCAGAACACTGCAGGCTGGCTTTTGCAGCTTAGTAATACGCTTAAGAATGTTATCAGAGGGGAAGCACGCCAGACAATCCACAAGAGTTGAATTGTTTCATTCAGTTAACAAGAAATTACAATCAGCAGACGGAAAGAGGGTGTGAAAGCTGTGAGAAACTGTCAGTTCAAGTTCTAAAACATGCACCAGAACAGGACCGGAACCTGCTGGTTCTTCTAGAGAGCAGTGACCTTATCTCAGAGAGAATCTGACATTTAGCTCTTTGTGAATGTCAGTGTGGAGAGTTTAAATAAAGTTTCAAAAAGGTTAGAAAAACAGCAATGATGGAATCACTCTGTCAAAGCAGCAAATGGAGCCAAATCTTCTGACGCCGAGCTGCTCAGACGAGCTGGACCCTGTTGAGGATGTGGGGGGGCTTTTAAAGCTCGAAGCTTGAGATGCTGAAGAACACGTGTTCCATGTTCCCTGTGGATTTAAGCCCACAGGGCCTCACTAAGATGATTCTATAGCCAGATCACCTACATTTACAGAGAGAAGATCGTGCAGACAGGAAGTCTGTGAGGAAAAGGGAAAGCCTCAGAGAATCTCTTCAGTTTACAAAATAAAATGTTGGGCTTCCTTCTTTAAATATATGTCTATAGCGCAGTCAAAGTCAAAGTCCGGGGGCCGGATCCGGCCCTCCAGATCCTTTTATTTTATTGTTATTAATGGTCCGATGTTATCTTACACTTATTTCTAACTTGTATAATTTTGACAAAATATATTTTTATGGAGAGTAAAATATTGAAAGTTATTTAAGGTTTAAGTTGATTTATTCTGGATTTATTCCTGCCTTTTTCCATTTCTCCATCCATTTTCTTGACCGCTTCGTCCCTTTCGGGGTCGCGGGGGTGCCGGAGCCTATCCCGGCTACTGATGGGCGAAGGCGGGGTTCACCCTGGACAGGTCGCCAGTCTGTCACAGGGCCTCAATCACACACACATTCACTCTCACATTCACACCTAGGGGCAATTTAGAGTCACCAATTAACCTATGAAGCATGTTTTTGGATGGTGGGAGGAAGCCGGAGTCCCCGGTGAAAACCCACGCATGCACGGGGAGAACATGCAAACTCCACACAGAAAGGTCCCAGCCGGGATTCGAACCGGGGCCTTCTCGCTGTGAGGCAAGAGTGCTAACCACTGCGCCACTGTGCAGCCCTTTCCTGCCTTTTTATTATTCATAATTATGTTAAAAAGTTATGGTTTAAAAGTTTTAAAAATTGACATTCTGCTAACTTTTTGGACTATATTGGCATTTACCAATTTAGGGTATTTAGGAGTTTAGTTCAAATTTTAGCTACATGCTAGCTGTTTTGGAGTTAGTCTAATATTTACACGCCAGCTCTTTTGTCTAATTTATACTTCTTCTAGTTTTTTTAGGCTATTTTGAAGTCTAGCTATTTTTTCAGTTACATGTTAGCTGTTTTAGCAAACCAATTTTCTGGGGGGCTAATTTCTCATTTAGCTAATATTTTATCTGGCTATCAGCTTCAGCGTTTTCAGCAGCCAATTTCAGCTTACAGCATTCACATTAGCATTATCACAGGTAATGTTATATATCTAGTTCATAATTATGTTAATAAGTTACAATTTGAAAGTTTTAAAAATGTAGTTTTAAAGCATTCAATAAATGTTTATAATGTTCAGCCCGTGACCTAAGGTGTGTTTTGGATTTTGGCCCCCGGTGTGATTGAGTTTGACCTGCTCTGTAGTTTCCTCCTGCAGAATGGAAAGCAATTAGAGTTCTGCTTCTCGTGTGCAGGTACAGACCATATCTGTGATCAGTGTGTCTTCACCTCAAGAGGGGTAACTATCAAAGGCAAGGTCTTTTGTCCTCTCCTGATGATTTTACCAAATCTTAGTGTTTTTTTAACCTTCATGATTTTGTTTTCACAATAAAACATGAAACTGATGTGGTTTCTCACCGATGACGCTGTCATAGTCCACGATGTCAAAGTAGACCACCGCCATGGAGCTCCACACTCCCAGCAGAGCCAGGACCACCAACCACGTGAACATGGAGTACTTGGCAGCTCCGCCCCCTTCGCCTTCTGCTCTCTGTCCGTTCTTGCTCTCCAGCGGCGCCGTCTTTCCCTCTGCAGACACACAAACACAGATCAGGACTGCAGCCCCTCTGCTGACTGAAAACCAGTTTTTGAGTAAGTGGGTTTTAAAAGCTCTGGTTTTATAAAAGCTCGAGTTCTTTGAGTTTTGTCTGGGGCAGTATGATATTGGTGAGGAATTTAAAGACACACTCCAATAAAAATGGTGTTTTTGGAGGTTCTAACATGTTCTTGTAGCATTTTTCTGATGAAGGACATATAAAAGGAAAATTAGGTATGTACATTGCGTATTATTTGAATTGTTGTCAATCTGATGAAAAAATGCCATTTGAAGACAGAAAATACACTGGATTGGCCACAAACTCTCTGCTCTGCTCCATTCTGATCATCCAGCTCCAGACAAACAGATCCATGAACGTCTTTGTTTTCCTCTGAGCTGAAATCTGGATCAGAACTGTACGGCTGGATAGCTCTGATATTGTCTTGTTAATGTTACGTAGGGGTGTGGGGGGCTGCAAGTTAGTGGTAGAGCGTGCAAATCAGGGTGTCCAAACTTTTTCCAAAGAGGGCCAGATTCGGTAAGGTGAAAATGTGTAAGGGCCAACCCACTTATCTGACATTCTCTGACATCCAACACTACATTTTAATGATCATTTCATTGCAATGGCAAACCTTTCCTTTCTTACCATAGAACAAATACATCTAAATATGGTTTTTTTAACCAAAATCCCCGTCAATTTGCCAATTTTCTCACTGTTCATTTCCAGTTAGCAAGTCGTAGATGGTACATGTATGTCTCACCTGTTAGCGCCTCTTCATGGTGAATATGAAAACATAATTTAGCCAAACATGATCAAGAAATATACACATAGTCTTTAAGAAATACTTAAGTTACATGGATTTTATGAGAGGAGCCTGGGGGGCGCTGCATTTGGCCCACAGGCCACACTTTGGACATGTCTGGTGTAAATAAACGGATTATGGGAAGGAGATGGGTTTACACTGCAACAAGGGGAATTTCTGATTAACCAACTCCTGCCGCTCTGCAGAAACTATGTTCTAGAAAACGATACAGTTCTTTTCATTTTGCCCCGCCCCCCCCCCAAAAAAAACGGCATAATTATAATTAAAAGACCACTGTGAACGATTTTACAACAGATCAAAAGACGATCAGAGGGGAACTTTAATGAATAATATGAGCAAAACTGCAACAGGTAGTTGGGATCTTCAGGTTCAAGTTGACATGAGAAACAAAGTGATGAAAAGAGTTGTTCTGCTGATGTGAAGAATTCCAAACATTCCTGCATCTTTGAAACAAAACTACCAGGAGTGTCAAACTCAATCACACAAGGGGCTTAAATCCAAAACACACCTTAGGTCACGGGCTGAACAGGAGAAACATCTATTGAACACTCTAAAACTACATTTTAAAATCTGTAACTTTTTATCATAATTATGAACTAGATACATAGCATTACCTGCAATAATTCTAGTGTGAATGCTGTGAGCTGAATTTGGCCACTGAAAATGCTAAAGCTGATAGCCACCTAAAATATTAACTAAATGCCAAATTAGCCTAAAAAAACTTAGGTTAGCCAAATCAGATATGTAGCTGAAATATTAACTAAACTCCAAAATAGCCTAAAAATTCAGAGTAAATGCCAAAATAGTCCAAAAAGTTAGCAGAATGCCATTTTTTAATATAATTATGAATAAAAAAAAGTCAGGAATATTATTCCACAAAAAAATCATCTTAAACCTTCAATAACTTTCAATATTTTACTCTCCATAAAAATATATTTTGTCAAAATTATACAAGTTAGAAATGAGCACAAGATAACATTGGGCCATTAACAACAATAAAATGAAATGATCTGGAGGGCCGGATCCGGCCCCCGGGCCTTGACTTTGACACATGTTCTAGACGTTCGTTCCAGAGCTCCTCTATGCTTCATGTTCTGAGGAACGTCTTCCAGATCGGCTCAGCTAATGATTTTTTAAACTCATGTCTGAGGACAGATGGAGGAGCACCGAGTCTGGACTTCATCCACGGCTCTGAGCTCGTGGAGTCTGACTCTTCCTGTAAACATAATCTGATGCAGCACAGGAGAAGGAGAGAAGTTGTGTGGTTTAGAAAAGGTTTCAAGAGGAGAAAGACAATGAAGCTGTGAAAGGAAAATGAGAAATAAAACCAGAAAACTCCAGAAGTCCCCCACCCCCACCCCCCCAAGTGGCTCCAAGATGGTGACGTCTGCAGACAAATGGCAACTGAACTGACCTCATTTCATTACAGCTGGAGTTAAAGCCTTTTCTATGGGTGACGTCACACCCGGTTCTGCCCAGACGAGGACAGTTGCATGGACCGGGTCAGATCTACTGGTGTGAGTGGACCCTAAAATAACTGGGGACAGAGGGGAGAGGTTGTGTTGTTGCCGCAGGACGCCCCCTACAGAAATAGAGTGAAGACAGACTGCAAAGAGACAAACAGCAGCTGCTGCAGGACAAACTAATCATCGGTCTGCTTTGGAACGGCCGTTTAGAGGCTCTTCAGCAGGTGATGGCGGCATCAGAAGTGGGTGGAGCTGAGCTGATGTCAGAGCGGACAGATGTTTGGATAGACGTGATGCTCTGTGGACACTGAAACCAGACGCCTCAGCTCCAAAGGTTGGAGCTGATATAAATAATTTGATGCTGCGTAACTGAAGAACAGCCAGTGATCAGCACACTAAACAAATGTATTTTAGAATAAATGACACGAGTGTGACTGAAGTTCACATCCACCTTATTATCAGAAGCGTTCCCACTGGTCTTTCATTATGATCATGCCGCTTCTAGATACGTTTTCTAGGACATAGTCTCTGCAGAGCAGCAGGAGTTCATCAGAACTGTCGCTCTGAGATGTGGGCGGGACTGTTAGCATGGAGTAAGCACAGTGTTACAGCCTCAATAAGCAGACCTGGTCCAAGTCTAAGGAGAAAACCAAAAATGGGACCATAAAAACTGGACACCAGTGAGAAAAAGGAACAAAGTTGATTAAATAAGGGAAAAAAGAACTTTGTCAAGAGAAGCAAAAAGGACAAACAATTACTGTGTTAGTTAGAACAAAACAAAGGAATTGGCTTCTTGACCAAATATAAAATAAATCATGGAGACTGTTGATCCAGACATGTCCACCGTCAGAGTCAGCAGCTCCTGATAATGGCTGCATAACCAAAACTACCTAAAGAAAACAAATAAACAAACTAAGACTACCCCCAAACTAAAATACCAAAACCCAGCAGTGTAAGACTGCAGAGGACAAAGAAAAAAAAAATTAAAAAAAAAAAAAAAAAAAAAAATCACATTTTGAGAGATGCGAGTTGTTTTTATATTTTTGCTTTTGTTCGTGACTCCCCAGCTGCTTTCAGTCTCCAACATTCAAGGTGGGGCCAGCGAGCAGCATGTTCTTTCACGGAGGCATCTGATTGGTCAGTTTATAACTTAAATGACTTGCAATAAAGCAAAAATATCATTAGAAAATGTTAAGAAAAATGTATCAGAGCAAGAATTATTATTCTAACAAATAGAATGACTGAGGAACATCTGTCTGTTTCTCTATAGAAGTCTATGGGATTTTGGCTTCATGGGGTCAGCGGGTACTTCCTGTATAGAACGCCATGGGGGAGGAGTCACTCAGTCAATGGTTGAAACATGCAGCACTTCAAAGGTCAAACTGAACACATTCAGAGATGCAGGAGGGAGCAACCTATGATTCATTCGTCACAACAATCCATGCTTCAGCAGCTTCTAGTGACCTTCCCTATCCGACTCCTGGACTCCAGCCTCCTCTTTCTGCACGACTTCCTCCTCAGCGACGCCTCCTGGAGGAGCAGCACGCCAGCTTTGAAAGAAACCTCAAAGGAGCCACAGTGAAAGCTTCTTCTCAGACCTACCTGACTCCCGCAGCAAAGGTTGCATTTCCTCTTCCTCCTCGGTGTACTCCTCCTCCTCCTCCTCCTCCTGCAGCAGCTGCTCTGTGTGGATCTCCTCTACAGGAGCAGCAGGAGGTGGGGAGGAGGAGTACGAATTCTCATAGTGGTGGTATCGCTGCATGCTGCCTCAGAGAACCACGGATACGAGACAGCAGCTTCAGGAACAAATGAGGAGTTTTTGTTCCAGAGGAGGAACGGAACAACAACAAAAACAACACAAAGACAGACAAACACTGACCCGGATCAGTAGAAACTGAGAAGAAACAACAAAAGAGTCCAGACTCCAGCAGGAGAAAGCCAGCTCCTCCTCTTCCTCCCAAAGCTACAGAGATTGTGAGGCTCCTGAAAAGCCAGAACCTGATCCACACTATTATTAGAGCCGACAAAACCCTGTGAGGCCCTGTGAGCGGGGCGGATGCCAGAGAGGACAAACACACCAACAACTAACCTTGACACTTGTCTTCTGACAAGCTGGTTCTGAGGCCGCTTGATCCAGACCCAGAAGAACACTAGGAGCAGTAAGCAGGCCGGTCGAGGATCACCATGAGCAGCTGCTGACCGGTCCAGATATTTTTAAACATGTTAGGGTGGATAAAATGCTCAAATTCCAGCTCTGATAGGATCTAAGGTTAAAAAAAAGAACACGCCCCCACAGTCGTCCTGAATATAACAATAAACGTCAAGAAGGTTTTTGAAATCAGGCTGAATATATCCAGACAACAAAATAGTTTCAAAAGACCCACTCCAATGAAAATGGTGTTTTAACGTGTTCTTGTGGCATTTATCTGATAATCGAGGACATATACGAGTGTGTAATTCCTAAAAGTTGACAATTTTAAAAAAACATTCCTAGTAGTGTTTTAATTAGGGCTGCACGATAATATTGGTTACAAATATTTATCGGACGATACTGGACATTATGACGTCACAACGATAAGAGAAACATTTGCGGATAAAATGGGCCGATTATTAAACTACCGACGGTTCCTCACTCACCACTCAGTATTTACCTGTGTTAATTATGAAGTTTTTATTCGAAATCCCACAGCCTTAATGTCTTAAAAAGCCATTTTTCATGTTGACGTGAAGCCTCTGTTTCCAAAATCTCCTCTGAGGGGGCGTGGCTAAATACTGGGAGAACTGGGAGGGGGCGGGGCTTGAGCTGCCGCTCCTCTCGGGCACAGAGCCACCAGAACAGAAACAGAGAGCGAAGGAGCGACAGGGAGAGAAGCTGCAGCTCCACAGGAACGTACAGACACGTGACAGCGAAGCGACTCGATTCTAGGAGTTATGGTCTAACCAGTCCACCAATTCAACAAGCTAAAATATGGATAATATTTCAGAAAAACGCTCCATATTAGTTTCTTTTCCCGGTCTTCACAGCACGACACATCAATGATCACGCAGAGACAGGAAACGGTGAACAAATTACACAATAAAATACTGGGATAATTTCAAAATAAACCTGGACCCTGTTTGGGGGAGAGGGAGTCATAATTACCTCACTACAGGTCTGTTAGTTATTTATGAAGTTCTTTATATGTCTTATCTGTTCGTTTGGTATATTTTCTGATTAGAATTCCCTTTGAATTCTATATCATTTTAAATTCTTTTCTATCAAAATGCTGCCAATCACAGCAAAAGCCAGTGCTTAGAGCATGAGAGTCAGAGTTTAGCCAGCTGTAAATCTCTTACTGTCCCCTAATCCCAAATATTAACCAAAGATAATAATAGCGGCTGATGTCTCAGTGGAGGTGAAGGTCTGCAGACTCTTGATGCTACTGCTTGGTTCCCCTGGGCCTTGCAAACACAGGGTTGTGTCAGGAAGCTGTAAAAACACCATATACATGACACTTAAAGTGATGAGCTCCAATAATATCTAAAATACTTTGTTAAATTAAAATGTGTGTATGTTTTTTCCCCCTCCAGGTCAAGTTTTTAGAAGTTTTTTCCAGAAGAACAGAGAGATCTACAAGGGAATGCAAAGCAGACTAAAGTAATTTCACCATGGAATAGATCAGAGATTTATGTGGAATATATTCATTCATTATTATTTTAATGTAATCTTTTTTAATTGTAGGTCCTTTGGAAAAGCTTTTTTTCTGGATCTGCTGCGTAAGTCTGATTGGTTGTTGAGGATGTCTTGGAGAGACGGAGAGGAGCCGTGATTCCTGCCTGAAGTGTTGGCCTGATGAGCAGGAAACTCCAAACACCAAGTTAATGTTCAATCAGAACTCCTGGTTAAAGTCTTCATATTGGACTTACTTTATTCTTAACTGGCTCTATGTTTACCATCTTGAGTCTTAAAGCTTTATTAACAAAGTTGACGTTGACATTTTCAAAGCAGTTTAGAAATGTCTCTTCTTGCAGGTTAAAACTGAATGCTAACGTGAACATTAGAATAATATTTATAAACAAAATGGTTTCATGGCAGTGAAATTCAATGAAATATTACATTTATAATCAGCATTTACTCAGCTTTCCTTATTAGATGAAGCAATGCACCTAGAACAAGTCTGTGTTTGTGGTTAACTCAGGGAAGGTCTGTCCACGCTGCTGCTCAACATCACATCTGTCGTGCTCACAGAACGGATCCTCTCCAGATGAAGATACCCGGTAACGGACTCCAGCTCCTGCTCAAACATGCTCCCAGCTTCCTCAACACTGGACCCCAACTCTACTGAAATCCCCGACAGGAAACCACCAGCAGCTCTTGGTCTTTCATTCAGGAGAAATCCAGCTCAGCAAAATGAGGAGGAAACAGGCCATACCACAAATGCATCAGGGAGAGGTCGAAACACCAAATCAGATTAAAACACGTCCTTTCAGTCAAAGACTTCAGTATTCCTCTTTGCAAAATGTCAAATTTGCTTAAAAAAAACAAAATTGGAAATTTAATTAAAGTAAACTATGAACTATGAAAGAATGCTGAAGTTGACCTTAATATCAGAAACTTTTGTACTAAAATTGCTTAAAAATCCCTAATACAAACCAATTTAGCAAAAATATTTAGTGTGTTGCTTAAATATGAGCTAAACTCCAAATAACCAAAAGAATCCTAAGTAAACTAAATTATTCAAAAATGTAAGCATGTTGATAAAATTTAGCTAAACTCTAAATTAATCTATAAAAACCCCAGAAGATAAAACGTTAGCCAAAAACATTAGCATGTTGCTAAAATATTAGCTAAATTAGCATTAAAAATGTCAGTAGATAACAGGTTTGCCAAAAAGCTAACACTTTGCTTTAATATTAGCTAAACTCCAAAATTGCATAACATTGCTCAGTAAACTAAATCGGCCAAAAAAGTTAGCATGTCGCTAAAATATTTAGCAAATTTCTATTTTTTTGAATTACTTTAAAAGATTAAAACATAGCCCATAAATATATTTAAAGGTTTGTTGCTAATCTTCTTAAAATATTGAAATTTGAATACTTTCTCATTCATTTCCTATGGGACATATTTTGTTCAATATTTCAAAAACTATAAAGTTTATGAATACCAAAAATACAAGCAGCAATTTCCTGAATGAGATGAACGTTTTGACACCAAGATTGTTGAAATCTCTTAAAGTGTGATTGAGTTTTTACGTGCTGAAAAACGTACAGAAAGGAGCAGGAGAATCACTGTAGTGTGAATGCTTACTAAACAATCACACAATTAAATGAGGTCGGCATCTGAAACAAGGAATTATTTTTCACTAAAGATAAAGTTTTGGTCTCAGTGACTCAAAAATAGAAAAAGTACATTTTTTGGTGCTGAAGCCTCACAACTTTACTACACTCTGACTCCATTTTATGCAAAGTAACGACTAATCGACTATTAAATTAGTCGTCGATTAGTCGACTGATCGTGGCAGCCTTATTGGAAGATGTTGAGCCGTTTTTCCTGGACACTTCCGGGAAAAGAGCAAGCAATAACAGTGCAAAATGATCCCTTCAATAAAGGATTGGATCAACGTTGCACAGGGCTCTGGGTGGTGACAGCATCAGTGCAGAGGCTGCACCAGATCTTCAATCAATCCATCAATGTATATACTGAACAGGGTGTTCCCAGGTCACCTAGAACCCAAAGAAACACCTGCTCATCCAACTGTTCACACAGCCACCCTCCCAGTGCCCAGGTCAGAGACAGAACACAGGTTTGAAGCAGTCATGCTTGTGTTGTCCTGTCTGACTGTTCTCTATCTGTTCCTCCTTTAGGTCTATCTGCTAAAATCTTCCGGTACTCTTGCAGTAGAATTCCGTCTCCCTGTCTCTGCCACAAGTCGGGGTCACATCCAGATTTTCTGGTGCAGTTCTGCAACCCTTCTATTAACCAGGATGAGAAGTAAACCCTAACAAATGAGTACATATTTTGCACCTTCTTAATGTTAAAAAATAAATCATATTTCTTTAAAGATCCCTGTCTAGAAAGAGCATCAATATTTGTATTACGTTCTTGAAAGACTAAAGTGAACGCACATTAGGACTTAGAGTCAAACCCTAATTATGGCCCAGTTGGCCGGGTGCCGGACGGGTGAGCAGGAAACCAGGGTTTGCTTCCCTGATGAGCTTCATCCAGAGTGGATCCTTAGGAAAGATCCTCCTACTGCCCACCCGGGTAGCTACAAGGGGGCCCAAGACTGGGATTCCATGTGTCTGTCCCCAGCCCGGACAAAGGAAGGGCATCTGGTAAAAAAAACTTTGTGCCAAGAAAAATATGTGAATCAGTGAAAGCTGAATTTTTGTGTCAATTCCCTGACGCAATGTGCCGAAAGATAAACAACACTTTGAGAAGAGAGAGAGATAAAACCCGTTTTAAAACCCGTTTCTATTCCAAGGCTAAAACGGAGAGAATGGAGACTGAACTGACTGTGGAACAAGTTCCCTACTGGTTATTTGGTGAACTAACCTGGACTCAGTCCTTTTTGCTTTCAAAGTAACCTCAAGGGAACTGGACTGGACCCCACAAGGAGCTGTTTCTTCATCGGTTCTGGTTGAAGTCAGACTGGAGTAAAGATTTATGCATCCATCTTCAGAACTTGCTGCATCCCTTTGGGGTCACTGGTTGCTGGAGCCTATGGGCTTTGCTACTTCACTTTGTCAAGTTTATAAGCCAGTCAAACTATTGAACTTGATCAATCAATCCTCCTCCTTTCTGGGCTTGGGTAATCAGCATTTACAAGCTCAGTTGTATAGGTTCTTGCACAAAGGAAAAATCTGTTCATTTGACATCAGTGTGTTACCTGTAACACTAGAATGTGCAGTTCTTGTACTATTTACAGCTTAGTTTTTAGAGATATCCAAAATGTAAATATACCAGGACATCAATGATTTCCTGAGCTTTAAGTTGAGCCATGTTTTGTGGAAATCGATTAAGAAATGAGGGAGCTAGGCGTATTTTTGTGGTTGATTTGTGCATGTCTTGCATTGAAACAGCTGCGTTCTGTTGTCGCGACTCGCCGCATAGCAATGGCGCCGGTGCGCGCACGTCTCTGTCTATAGCAGCGAATAGGCAAGGATCAATCCAGTAAAATATAGAAATACTCCAGACGCTGCTTTTGCAATGCCCGACAGCGGGGCTGCCGGTGCAGCTGAGGGTTTGAAGGTCTGAAGGCGACCAGTCTGAGAGTGGTAAAAGGCTGCTAGCAAAAAAGCTAACGTGTTAAAAAACAATCCAGAGTGAAACATTCATTAAATCTACCACCAGGACGGAGTTTGCTGGATAGAATTCCAACTGCACTCAACATCTGTTCCCTAACTTCTACGTCCACTGGAAAGTTGTGTGAGCCAGTAGATTCTTGACAACTGACGACAACACACCTACGAGCCACACTAAAGCTAACAACCAGAATAACAGAATCAAAGATGGGCGGGGCTTTTATACTAGAGCTCAGATCATTATGACGTCACACTTCTGGGACTTACACCAGTTGACCAATCACAAAATTCAACTGCAACACCTCGTTTCAACCTGTAGATGGCAGCACACAGACAGTTTTTTGACTATATTTTCATGAATTAAACAAGCTTACTTTAATTTGTCAAAAATCTGGCAATGACCAACAGACAGCACTTTTAAAGCCCATTTATAGAGGTCAACACGCACAAAAAAGTTGATTTAGGGTTTGGTTACCCTTTAACTAAAATTTTAGCTGACTTTCAGCTTCAGCATCTTCAGTGGCCAAATTCAGCTTCCAGCATTCACACTAGCATTATCACAGGTAATGTTAGATATCTAGTTTTTAGTCAGTTTAAAGCCAATGATGTCTAAGATGTGTGCTTTACATCCATTTTGAACATTTGACCTGATTAGTCGAATAATAAAATAATTGTTTGTGGCAGCGCTTACATCAAAAGGAAAACAACAAGCAGAAACTTTACTGAGACTTTCAAAAAGTTGGATTTTCTTTCAGAAAGCAGCTGGAGGCTAGGTTAGCTTAGCTCCATTCGAGTGGAAGCGGGCTCCCCCCGAGTGTCGAGTGATCCGGTCTGTTCACACTGAACTCGGTGGAGATGACACCCGATGCGCAACTCCAGACCTGGAGGGCACTTTCCTGCAGATGTCTTCTAACTGGCTGGACACACCTGAACCAGGTGATCAGCCTCCAGCCGGGCTCTGATTCCTGGAAATCCCGCAGACACGCCGGCCCTCGAGGCCTGGAGTTTCTCCATCCCTGGAACAGGACCGCGTTATGGCGTTGAACCAGACTCCACGGCCGGTCCATTCAGACTCAGCCCGGGACCGTGCGGGGCTGGCACGCATTCATGCGGACGCCTCGCGACCACATCAGCTCCCCGCACAGGAAGGGTGAAATTCTGCGTGGCTTAAACGCACTAGCTCATCACTGAGTGAGCGGATGGTGATGCAGCATCATCCCTGCCGCCGGTCTGTGGTTCGGTCCGGTTCGGTCTGTGCGGCTCCAGTCCGTCCACATGTGGACACAAACAGCAGGACAAAGGTTACTGACCTTTTCGGGACTGGCTCTTTGCGCTCTTTCTCTGCGCCATTTCTCGATGAACTTCCTGATGCGGGCTTCCCGGTTGCAGCAGCTCCGACCCAAAGACGGTCTGTGGTTCTCCCGCGAACAGGAGCAGCGCCGCGGTCACCGGCTCCGGTCTGAGGACGAGACTTCACAGAAACGTCTGCACGTCCTCGCAGGGATCCCAGCAACGCCTGGCCTCCGGTTACGGCGACCGCTCATTCAACCAATCAGAACGGTGCATTCGAGGTGAAGGCGGGACTTAAGGCGGGTGTAAAAAGCGCTCCACCAATCAGACTGTGTAACAGCTTCCCGGTGCGGTCCCCTCTCCAAGGAAAAGACAAAAAAACGTGGCAGAAGAGGAAGAGGAGATGGTGGGAAACGGGGCGGAGATTTATCTCTATACATTCAAACGGTTGTTTTACGAGATATCGTTTCCTTCCCTTACTTTAAAGTTTGTTATAGTTTTATTATTATATTTTTAAAGGCTTTTTTTACAGAAACACGGAGTGTTCTGAAGGAATAAAATCTGGTTTTAACATTAAAGTGGGCAAAATATTTATTAATTTGTTAACATTTGTTGGGGAATATAGAATCTTGGTTAACAGAGGGGTGGCAGAGCTGCACCAGAACTACTGGATGTGACCAAGCCTTGTGTCAGAGATAGTGGGACGGAATTTCACTGTTAGGGCACTAGGAATTCTACTGGAACACTACTGAGAGCTGTAGTGGAAGAGTACACCAGATAAATAGACCTAAAGAAGAAATAGATAAAGAGACCAGTCAGACAGGATAAAGTAGAAGAAGGACCACTTAACAACTTTGTGTTATACGCCTATGACCTGGGGACGGGGAGGAGAGTCGTGTGACCAGTTATATGACCAGGTGTTTCTTTGTGTGTTGGGTGACAAGGGAGCAACCAGTTCTGTATATAAACCCCTGAGTTTGAACACATGGTGTGGTCGCTGCAGTGATGCTGACACCACCCAGAGCTCTGTGAAACATTGATCCAATCCTTTATTAAAAGTGTAATTTTGACCTGTGTTTGTTTGCTCTTTTCCTCATCAACCAACTCGGGGAGGTGTTCAGGAGAGAGACCTCAACAGTTCTCACAGCTTTGATATCACATACATGATTAGAAAGTTGAGCAGCGCGCTCTGCTGTTCAACAGGAGAAAACGCACCTCCTTCATTATTTCATCAAATCCAAATCTATATATTGTAGCGTGAAAGGGGTGAATATGAAGTATTCAATCCCAAAGTTGGTTGAAAATATAAATTTTATTAAACTGAAACTTAATAAAATTAACCTCGGGGCACCACCTTTGTAATGAAGGAAAATATTACTCAGTAATGAGCAATAAATCAATAAAGTAATAATCAATTAATCAGTCTCTCAACTTTAGGTCCTTTATACCCTTTGAATTGACTTTACCACAAAGAAGAAAATAATGATATCTGAACAACGACGTCCTTTGAATATTTATTGAATAACATGAGGTTAAACAAGCAGAAATAATGGATATAAAAGCATGAAAAGCAATCAACATGTGTGGAACACAGAATATAACTTTAACTAATAACTAGAAATAGATAAATGAGAAGAAAAGACATAAAATATTGAGGGGAGGAATGCTAAATGTGTGGATGCATTAAGTGTGTGTCGTGCATAAAAAGGGTGATGTTACTGATCTGAGAATAAGCTATTCTTAAAAGGAGGAATTCAAAACGGGGCAAAGATGTTACTCTTGCAAAAATAGTTAATCTTTGTTCTAACCACCAGCAGTTGACTGTATGAGCGAAGTTCGACTTCTCACCAGCGGTCTGTAGATCTGGGTCTGCTCTGCCAGGAAGGGTGGTTGATCCCGTTCCTAGCTGGATGGTTCAGGCGGGCCGTGGAGGCGAGATCTGCAGCCAGGTGTAGAAGGAAAGGGAACCTGCGGTTCTGCTGGTTCTGCTCTGTTCAGTCACTTAGCTTCTGGGGTGGTCGAACAATTTCTCTATTCCGTTTTGTGACCAAAAAGTATAAGTCGCAAAGCTGGCCGGACAATGAAACTTATCGAATAATCTAGCATTGAAAATCAGTTTCAAAATAAAAGCATCAAAAATGGTAAAAAGTTGGAATCAGTCTATGAAATAAACGGAAGACAAAAATGTTGAAAAGGAAGAAAGCGCGCGGAAAAAAACGTGATCTTAAGACTGGAAGAACTTTTCTGTTCTGGCTTCTGGCTTATCAGCCCTGTTGTCTTAGAGAGGCGTGTTGTTGAGCCTGAGAAGCCTTGAGAAGGTGTGAGAAGCCGCTGGCTCTGGAGTGCGCGCCAGGATTTTGAATTTGAGAGGCAGGACCAGAATCACCCAATCCGTGGGGATTTGAGGCGTTTTACGATTGGAGGTAATTTGCATGTCCCAATGAGCTCTGGCTATGCAAATATCAGGGGTGTAACTTTATTCTGGTCTCTGGGTGTGTTTATTCTTAATGCTGAATTAACAACAAAAGGGGTTTCTATCAAACAAAGTTTGCACAGCCCTATATGTGTGTGGATCCTGTATGTGGCACATAAAACGCTTCCCAAAGTCCACACAAACATAGAAAAATCAATTCTCCAAGCTTTGATGGTTACACATGATTAATTCATGGATTTTAACGTCAAAGTAGTTGTGAATCTTCTTCTGTTAGGAATAAAAGTTTGATTACACACACGTAATAGTAGATAATTTTTCTTGGAGCTGTGAAGAGATGTTTTACATGTTAGATCCAATTAACAACAGTCCTGTGTTTTAAAACATAAGAAAAGTTACGAAGGGTCACGTGTTTCAAACAAAGGACTCTGAGTGTCTGTCGGGAATGCTTGCAGACGCTCCAGGAGGTCAGCCTGCTGGAAACAAGACTCTTTTGAAGTTGACGGGCTGAAGTTAACCAGAGTTTTGAATGCAAAATAGTCAGGGTTCTGGCCCGGTTTAATGACTTAATATCCAGTGGGAAATAGAGGTTTCAGACAACTTTATGGCCCCCTTGCTGGAAGAGGAACTCTGTTATCTTGAAAGGCACTCCAAATAAAAGTTGGGTGACCAAATGGTCAACACAGGTTATCACAGTTGTTTCCAAGGGTGGAATGCTACAATATTTTTCAGTTTATTTATTGTTTAGTTTTTTTCTTTATTTGCAAATTCCTGTTTGCGGGTGTTTTTATTTCTGGCCTAAAAGTTTACAGATCGTCAACAACAAACTGTTTGCAGTTCACAGAACATGTGAATTAAAGGATTACTCACAGAGATTTAACAACGACCAACTTCATCTGACTGTAGGAGCAGCAAAATCAAGTAAGTTCTGAGTGAAAGCTGGCGCTAGCTTAGCGGCTAACCGCTAGCTGCTGTTAAAGGAATGAGACTGTAAGCTCTGTTAGCGGTACACTGGGACACCGTGCAGCTCAGTATAATCACAGAGTGACAACAGGTGATTTGGACATTTCCACCACTCAGATCTTTACCTGGATCTGGGCGGGACGCGAGTGATCATAGCGGGACAGCAGGGCTGCTGGGACCCGAGCTCGGTTGTTTTCTGATAGAAATCCAGCAAACGTATCATAGAATTCACGGAGATGCTGCATTAGGGTTTTTTCTTTCCCCTATTTTTCGATTTACCACTTTTGTTGCTTTAAGCTTTGTGGTGTGTTTCAGAGAAAAAAGCATCCTCTTTCTGTGGGGTCACATTCCCTCTTGAATATTTGCCGTTTCTTCCTATTTTAACAGTAAGTTGACAGAAATTTTGTACTGACTACAAAAAATAATTGTATCTCAAACAACAAAAAATCAATTTCACAACACAAATGTTAAATTTAAACCTGGATGTACTATTCATATATTTTGCTCTGTTTTTTTTTTGTTTTTTTT
>NW_023416925.1:6863-16458 GCF_002922805.2 Oryzias melastigma | reverse complement strand
ATTGGGCTATATAAATAAAATTGAATTGAATTGAATTGAATTTTATCAAAGTTTTCAAAGTAATTTTTTAATGAAAAAAAAAGTAGACAAGTTTTTAAGAGCCAAGTTAAAAAATTGAATTGTTCGACTTTTTATACATTTTCAAGTGTTCATAGTAGTGCAGAAAAAAACACAAAGAAATAAACTTAAAGGTAAATATTTTTTTTGCGACTGAAATCACAAGTCAAACAATCAAATTGTTGCTTTAATTGTTTCATGTCAGAATGTTTGAACTCTGTTAGATATCTTTATCTCTAAACTATCTGCTCAACCAAATGTTAGAACACATTTTAAATAACATTGATTGTGTTTATTATTAACCAAAGAAAATAGGAATTGTGATGTTGTTAAAAGTTAAGGTAAGATAGTTGATATTGTTTTAAATTCAATAGTACTGAAACTTGTCTGTTTCTTTGGTTCATCAGTGTAGCTCATCTGTTGCCATGGTTACAGAATCTAAAGAAGGAAGTGAAAGATTGAAAAAAGTCTTCAACTAACTGCAGAAATAAAGCATGAGTTTGCTGCAGGAAGAGTTTCTGTTCTCTGTGGAGGATTTCTCCTGAACTTGTTTGTGTCTCCTCATGCAGTGGGTCATGTTCCCCCCACCCTGACAGTGCTGTCCCCCTCCATGGATCAGGGGAAGGCCACACTCCTGTGTCTGGCCAACAATGGCTTCCCTTCAGGCTGGACTCTGTCCTGGAAGGTGGACGGCAGCAGCAGCAGCAGCAGCAGCAGCAGCAGCAGCCCCGGGGTGCTGCAGAAGGACGGCCTCTACAGCTGGAGCAGCACCCTGAGGCTCTCTGCAGACCAGTGGGAGAAGGTGGACTCTGTGACCTGTGAGGCCACCCAGGACTCCCAGACTCCAGTCTCAGAGACTCTGAGGAGAAATACCTGTTCCTAGTCACCACCTCAACGACTTGTTTTTGCTTTTACCAAGTTTTCTGCTTAATTTGCTTTTCTTTTCTAAATCTTCTCCTTTGTTTGCTATAAAAAATGTTGATTTTTGATAATTTCTGCAAAATAAAAGTTATTCCTTAAGTTGTTTCATTTGTTATTTCTAAATCTCGAACATTTAAACAGTTCAAAAAATGTTAAGACCTACTACAAAATACCACATCAGATCTGAGTGAAACTTTGTGGGTGACATGACAAGAAGGTATACTATAAGTGAGAAGTGAAATGATTATGTGGAAACTAGGAGTTTTCATTTTATGAGTATTTTAAAAATGTACTTTTTTTTCGCTTAAGTACACAATTTCAACAGGGCAGTACTACAAAATACCGCATCAGATCTGAGTGAAACTTTGTGGGTGACATAACAAGAAGGTATACTATAAGTGAGAAGTGAAATGATTATGTGGAAACTAGGAGTTTTCATTTTTTGAGTATTTTAAAATTGTAGTATTTTTTCGCTTAAGTACCCAATTTTAACAGGGCAGTACTTCAAAATACTACACCAGATTAGAGTGAAACTTTGAGGGTAAGAGTACATGCAAGGATACTCTAAGTGAGAAGTGAAATGGTTCTGTGGAAACAAGGAGGTACCTTTTACTCTTTCTTTGAAATGAAGCCTTTCTTGCTGCTACCGTAATGATTGTATCAAAATCGCACGCCGTATTCCAGAGAGGGCTCACTTGACAGCAGTTTAGCGAGAGCGTGCTGGCTTGACACTAGTTTTTATTTTCGCGTATTTTAGGATTGTGAACATCTTGTATTTTTGTTTTCAGTTTTCACCATTTGGAGAAGAAATTAAAAACTCTGAACGTCCCCCGTGGTCCTGGTCTTTTCCCAATGGTTTAACTACATGTTCAAGCGGAAACAACATTCACTTTCCATTTGTGTTTCCTTTATGTCACATTTTGATGATCTTTATCACAATTCAAACTGTTATCTTTGAATAGAAGTTATGTACTTTCAGATGATTGATACAAATGTAAATATAAATGCATAACTTTAAAAATTAATGTGAAAATAAATGTCAAATCTTAGTGTCAAATCTAATGTTATATGTTAATAATAAATGTAAATGTCAAATCTAAAAATGTTTCTTAATCCAAAATCTAAATCTTGAATCTAAATGCTGAAATAAAATATAGATCTTAAAGATAAATGTCTTATCTTAAATCAGAGTCAGACAGGTTCAGGGAGATCCAGAATCTGGATCCGCTGGTTCAAGATCATGTTTCATAGGTGAACTTTTGTCTACATGTTGCTTCTGTGTGTTTGTGTGGCAGTGACAAATAGTAAATAGTAAATGGCGTATGGCGGCTCCACTGCTGAACACTGGTGCCGACCTTCAGTGTCTTGCCCAAAGACACTTTAATACATGGGAGGACAAGGCGGGAATCGAACCATCTTCTGATCGGGGGTCGATAAGGTCACAAACTGGTGACCTGGTTATGATGTCCTCCAGCTTCAACAGTAGCTGGACTGTAACCAGCAAACCGATAACCCAAAAGGGGTTCAGTGAGTCTGAAGGTGAATGGATGGATGTAAAATTGAAACATTTAACGAGTAAATGTTTACTAAAGTATTCTAACAGACAACTAAAAACATCCAGAGTTTGGATACAGCTAGTTGTGTATGAGACCTCTGTATGCAGATATCTTTCAGAACACGATGGTTAAACGTCTAAAGAAAAAAAAAGTTAAAAGATGACCTTTTGACATTTACAATGGATGTTTCTTAGTTGTCTAATAGAGATCGTGTGTCTGGTAGAAGAGATTTTTATCTACAGATAGAAATAAAAAAAATCTTGATCTGTGTCTTCATGTGTTTAGTGTTTCTACAGTAAATCAGAGTTTCAGTTTCTGGAAGAACTTGAGGCAGAAACATTCAAATGAGTTTCAGTTCATTCTGATGAAGGAGGTTTTTGTACGACGACTTTTCACTGTGTGAACACAGGACCGCTATGATAACTCTGACAGTAATAAACTCCTGAATCTTCAGCCTGGACTCCACTGATGGTCAGAGTGAAGTCAATTCCATTTCCTGTTCCACTTCCACTGAATCTGGAGGAGATTCCATCTTCATTTTCAGATGTTGCATAGATCAGAAGTTTAGGAGCTTCTCCAGATTTCTGATGGTACCAGGCAAGACGGTAATTAGAATAATAGCTGCTATAATATACTTTCTGACTGGCCTTACAGTCAATAGAGACGGTCTGACCGAGCTGCACTGATTTAGCTGCTGGCTGAGTCACAACAACATTTTGTCCAACAGAACCTGCAGAGAGAGAAGAACCACAAAGAACATGAGATGCTGAGGAGAAACTCAGCTGCACTCCAGATGATTCTCACATGACACAAACATGATCTTCCTCACCCTGAATGAAGCAGAGGAGAGTCCAGATGAGGACGCAGATCAAAGTCATGCTTTTAGTGATGAGGAGGAGGAGGAGGATTTCTGTGTCTTCTGCTGTGATGAAGGACAGCTGTCAGTCATCCAGTCTTCAACTCTCAGGACTATAAAGTCTCCCAGAGCACTGGAGCATGGAGCTGCTGATGCAAAGTGTTTCTATGGAAATGCAACCACTGACTCCAACAGGAACATGGATCTCTGTCATCAGGATTCTCACACATGGATCCAGCAGAGATTCCAGATGGGATTCTGAAATATTGGACTTTACTTTGATTCAGAAACATGTTTTATCACTATTATTAAAATAACTTTTACATCTGCAGAACAAAAACTTTAATGAACATTTAGCAGAATAAAGACACATTTTTCTCTCAGTTGTTTTCCAGTGCGACTCTGTAGAGTTTGTTGTGTTCAAAGTCAGAGAGCGTGTCTCTCTGCAGTCAGAGGTTTTTGTACGACGACTCAGTTAGTTTGTATCACTGTGGTACACGTTTGGTGGAGGAACCAGACTGGAGGTTGATTGTAAGTAATATTTTCTTCAAATTATATCGAGGTTTTGATATAAAACTGTTTTTTTAAGTACTGCAAACTAACATCTGTCTAATTGGGGGATTTTTTTTTGTTTAATTCAGTTTTTTCTATTTACTCAGACAGCTTTTACTGAAGCAGATAAAGATAATTTCGTACAAAACATCATTTCTAAGTACTTTTTCTGAAAAGGAAAATGATAGTTTTTCAATGTCTATAAAACTTTAAATTTATTCAGTAATAACATGAGAACCAGTAATTTAATTTCTTTTTTACAGAAGTATGTAAAGAAATCTTAATCTTAAAGTTGTGTTAATTCAGGATATTGATCGACATGTTAGCATTTTATCAAAGTTTTAATGGTATTTTGTAGCCGAGTTTTTCAGAGCCAAGTTAAAGAATTGAATTGTTTGACTTTTTATACATTTTCAAGTGTTTATAGTAGTTTCGAAAAAGGACCAAGAAATAAACTTAAGGTAATTTTTTTTTCAACTGATATCACAAGTCAAACAATCAAATTGTTGCTTTAATTGTTTCATGTCAGAATCTGTGAACTCTGTTAGATATCTTTATCTCTAAACTATCTGCACAACCGACTGTTAACACATTTTAAAAAAAACATTAATTGTGTTTATTATTAACCAAAGAAAATATGAATTGTGATGTTTTTTTGTGGGGTTGTTAAAAGTTAAGGTAAGATAGTTGATATTGTTTTAAATTCTTTAATACTGAAACCTGTCTGTTTCTTTGGTTGATCAGTGAAGCTCATCTGTTGCCATGGTTACAGAACCTAAAGAAGGAAGTGAAAGATTGAAAAAAGTGTTCAACTAACTGCAGAAATAAAGCCTGAGTTTGCTGCAGGAAGAGTTTCTGTTCTCTGTGGAGGATTTCTCCTGAACTTGTTTGTGTCTCCTCATGCAGTGGGTCATGTTCCCCCCACCCTGACAGTGCTGTCCCCCTCCATGGATCAGGGGAAGGCCACACTCCTGTGTCTGGCCAACAATGGCTTCCCTTCAGGCTGGACTCTGTCCTGGAAGGTGGACGGCAGCAGCAGCAGCAGCAGCAGCAGCAGCAGCAGCAGCAGCCCCGGGGTGCTGCAGAAGGACGGCCTCTACAGCTGGAGCAGCACCCTGAGGCTCTCTGCAGACCAGTGGGAGAAGGTGGACTCTGTGACCTGTGAGGCCACCCAGGACTCCCAGACTCCAGTCTCAGAGACTCTGAGGAGAAACACCTGTTCCTAGTCACCACCTCAGTGACTTGTTTTTGCTTTTACTAAGTTTTCTGCTTAATTTAATTTTCTTTTCTAAATCTTCTCCTTTGTTTGCTATAAAAATTGTTGATTTTTGATACTTTCTGCGAAATAAAAATGACTCTTTCAAGTTGTTTCATTTGTTATTTCTAAATCTCTAACATAGATTTCTACATTTTTGAGGACATTTTCAGTATTTAATTAAAGATGATTTAAGACCAAAACTTCATCCTCCATGAATCTACTAAACCCATTAAGTTAATTTTGTATTGATGGAGTTCATCCTGTTACTGTCAGGTGAAGGTGGACGACATTCTAGACAGTTTACCAGTTCATCACAAAACCACACAAAGACACACAACAACACACACTTTAAAGCTTGTGTGATTGATTGAGAGTAGCATTAAATGACAGTGTCATCAGCATAAAGATGAAATGATGCATTTGGTGAGTTTGGACACAAGTTGTTCATATAAATAGAGAACAGAATGGGACCTCAAACCGAACCCTGTGGCACACCTTTCTTGATCTAATGAGCAAAACAAATGGAGCTGGATATTTGTACAGACTGTGATCTGTTTGACAGATAATCAACAAATAAAGCTTGATCAGAGATTCCGATATTGACCAGAATTTTCACCAGGAGAGTGTGATCCACTGTGTGAAATGCTTTAGGTCAATAAAGAGAGCAGCACAGTATTTTTACAGTCAAGCTGCTGGATGACTTCAATTAAAAGTTTCAAGGTTGCTGTAACAGTTCTATGATGTTTTCTAAAACCAGACAAAAAACAGACAAAATACTGTTTGATTCTAGAAACTCCTTCAGTTGTTCACACACCAACTTTTCAAACATTTTCCCTTCCTGGTAGATTTGATGATGGTAGAAGGTCTAAAGTTTCTCTATTTAAAAAGTGTGTTATTATTGACAATTGTTTATTTTATTTAGAATAAGACATTAATACTTTTGAAAAGCTGACAGACTGTTTTAACTGTTGGACAAGACATTTTAAATAAAAAAGGGATTAAGCTAAAATATGGAACCAAAACTTTAGTTTTTCAGCTTCAGTGCAGATGTTCATTCAGATCAGTTCCTCTTTAGATGAAAGAGGTTTTTGTACGACGTTGTTTCACTGTGTGAGTGGAAAGCTGCTGCCCTGCTGACAGTAATAAACTCCTGAATCTTCAGCCTGAACTCCACTGATGGTCAGAGTGTAATCACTGCCAGATCCACTTCCACTAAAACGATCAGAAACTCCAGAATGACGATTTGTTGCTGCATAAATCAGGAGTTTAGGAGCTTCTCCAGATTTCTGAAGGTACCAGTGGAGGCTGGTGTAAACACTTGAACTGGTTCTACATCTAATGGAGACAGTTTGTCCTGGAACAACAGACTGAGATCCAGGAGTCTGAGTCACAGAGATTTCACCTGATGAACCTGGAAAAAAGGAAAACAGAAAAATGAATGAAAAAGATTTAGATTAAAGAAATAGAACATTTTAAAGAGTAAATGTGTTGATAGTTTCTAGTAAACATTGTCCTGATTGTGATGAAGTTTGTTTGCTGATGAATCCACGTTTCCAGCAGAGAGTCTCACCCTGAACAAGGAGCTCCAGGACAGCCAGCAGCAGAGTCAGTGACATCCTCATTGTGCTGCAGGTGTGTCAGTGTCTCTGAAAGGTCTGGACAGCCACTGATCAACACTGAGCTCTTAACTGCTGGAAGCAGAGAGGCAGCACACATATGCAAACACACTGAGTCAGTCATCTGCAGCTGTTCTCAGCAGCTCTGGATCTTCACCTTGGAATCTTTAGTCCAACAACTCTGAAATCAAGACTCAAAGAATCAAAATAAAATTTTTGAATACATATTTATCATCTCTTTATTTAAGGTACAATAGGATTTTACTAACTGGTGATTTAAAGTTACATGTTGATAAAACCGATTCCATCTATGCCTCTGATTTTTAAATCCTCTGAGCAACATGGATTTTAAACAACGACACACAATCTACTCTGAACAAAGGACACTCCTTAGACCTCGTCATCACCTACAGTCTGTCTGCTGGATATCCTCTGTTTTTGACTTGGCTACATCAGATGATTATTGTGTGTTTTTAAAGTCACCAGTGAAATCCAGCAGGAAGCTTCAGTGAGAACTGTGAGGAAACGTATTTAAATCCTGAAGTGGCTGCAAGTTTTATTGATATTTTGAAACAAAGTCCTCAGAATTTACCTGCATCCTGTGATTATATTGTTGATGATTCTAATCACAGACTTCAGTCTTCCATAAATGCTCCAATCAGATCTAAGATCTAACCTCTCAATGGTAACATACTGTTGTTTTAACAGATCACCAGTGTAACCCAGTACCATCAAGGCAAGCTGAAACACCTGGCCCATGCTTTTATTGTGGTGGGTCCCAACACTACTTAAGCTCCAAGTTGATGGATGCACTTCCTGCTTCCTGCTGCCTGCTTTCAGCTGCTGCTGTGGTTAGCATTTGACCACAACCTGTAGTCCTGATAACTGGCAAACCCACCAGGCCACCTCTCCTTAGATATCCTTTGATCACCTCATTGGTTAGGTTTTTTTGTGTGTATTCTTCGGATGTCTCCAATCAATGGCGAGCTACCCAACCTGAACCAAGCTGGGCGATAAAGATCCCATCAATCTGCAATAGTGCATTTATTTATTTATTTATTTTGTTCAATACTCAGATATACTTGTACCCAACATACCATTTCACTACTCAACTACATAAGTTTGTAAAAAAACTAAAATATTTTAGATAAATATCAATCAGGTTTTAGGACGAACCACAGTACAGAGACAGCTCTTTTAAAGATTGTTAATGATTTTAGAATTAATTTAGATTTACAAAAACGTTCTCTTCTGGTGCTGCTGGATCTTAGTGCCACTTTTGATCCAGTAGATCACCAGATTTTATTGGATAGTCGTCTTGTGGTCCAAAATGTTCTTAAGTGGTTTTATTCTTACCGTACAGATCGACACTTTTATCTAAGTATGGATACATGCTCCTCGAGAATCCATGAAATAAGTTGTGGGGTTCCCCAAGGGTCGATTTTAGGTCCCATTCTTTTTAACTTGTACATGTTGCCTCTTGGGGATGTCATCAGGAGACACAGCGTTGACTTTCACAGTAACGCTGATGATACTCAGCTTTACATCGCCGTGTCTCCTGATGACCTTGAACCTATAAACACTATTTTAAATTGTCTTTTAGAAATAAAGTCGTGGATGGCAGAAATCGTCTTACAAAACGAAAATTTTAATCATCGGTCCTGAAGACAAGAGAGAGAGGATTTTACCTAAACTGAATAATGTTAATCTTTCTCACTGTGTGAGAAACTTGGGCGTACGTTTTGAATCTGAGCTGAATTTTATCCCACGTATAAAAAATGTCGTTAAGACGGGAATTTATCATCTTAACAACATCGCCAGAGTCCGGCCGTTCCTCTCTCTTGCCAGCACAGAGGTGCTGATGCATGCTTTTATTTTTAGTTTACAATTATTGCAGAACTCAGCAGCACGAGTTCTGACGAGGACCAGGGGGCGGGAACACATTAGTACAGTTTTAAAATCGCTGCATTGGCTCCCTGTGCGTCTCAGGATTGATTTTAAGATTCTTTTAGTGGTTTATAAATGTTTTTATGGTCTTGGCCCTTCTTATTTAAGTGATCTTTTTTAAAGGTATGAACCCTCGTGGACTCTGAGGTCCTCAGGGACTGGACCTTTAGTTGTTCCTAAGGTGAGGACCAAAACCAGTGGTGAGGCTTCATTCTGTCATTATGGTCCTCGCCTCTAGAACAGCCTGTTGGAGAATCTCAGAGTCTCAGAGACTGTAGAGGTTTTTAAGAAGAGACTCAAGAAACACTGTTTTCATTTTGATTTTAGTTGATCTTATCTGCTTATTTATTCTATTACTTTTACATATGTATTTTTATGTATTTCAATCTATGTATTTCATTTTATTTCATGCATTTGATCTTGATTTTAATTCTATGTTTTTAAATACATTTTATGTATTTCATTTTAGCATTTTACTATGATTTTAACCCCAGTGTTTCCTGTGAGGATCTTTCCTACCAGAGCTTGCTGGCTTGGTCTGGGGTCGTTGCCATGGTTTTCACCCTTGGTGGGACACTAGAGTTCTACACTGCAGTCTCACAGCTGTGAAGTGGACTCTGTTGCTGACCCGGTCTGGGTGGGACTGTGATGATGTTCCTGTGGACGAGCTGGCTCCTGGTATGAATAGAATCCCCAATACTGTGTCCTTATAGCAGAGCCAAGCCTTAAGATTATTTAATGAGTTTAATTTAGAAGTTATATTTATAAGTATTTGTTGTGTGAGGGGTCATGAGTTAATGGAGGCGGAGAGAGAGAGAGGGGGGGGGGGGGG
>NW_023416925.1:0-5515 GCF_002922805.2 Oryzias melastigma | reverse complement strand
AGTTTTGCTCACATCTTCTCAACATTCATCATTTTTGGAAAACAAGTTCTACTTTCCATGCATATTTTTTTTAAAAGATCTAAATTCCTAATTTTCTATCTCTACCTCAATTCTGAGATTTTATCCTTTTGGTTTCCAAAAGCATCTGGACTAGAATTCCCTTTGGCTGCTCACCGGATGAGCTGAAGTCATGACTGGATTGCAGCTTCATTTTGCCAAATTGTACAGTAGAAATTACAACTTAAAACTCAGACTTCTCTATGAACTCTTCAGTCAATTAAAAAAATAATTTTATTTTGTTAGAAAGCTACTTTAAGTTCATTTAAACGAGAACCAAACTGTCAGCCAAAACAAATAAAATAGCATCATTTTCAAGTCATGTTCTTGATGTGTTTGGATTCAGACACATTAGGTCCAACTCATTTGACTTGATTCCATTTTGGACTCATTGGTCCCAAATTATGTAACTGAGAATGAACTCAGATCATGATACCTGCGTGCTCGGCAATGAGGTCTTTGTGTTTTCATTTTTTTGTTTTTAAACTCATGTGATTGTAACATCATCTTATTTAGTGAAAGGCGCTTCCACTTTTTGCTGTTCAGAAATGTGAACGTCCCGAGGACGGCTGATATGGATTTTATCCTCCTTCTGGTACGACCACATTTCTAAATCAAAGTCAAAATTACTTAATTTTTCTGGTAGGAACTTCCTCTGCCGGTGGAACAGAGAACACAGACAAACAATCATCAGTGAAATCAATACAACACACTCAGTTAAAAACAGACAACATATTCAGACCTGCTGAAGCAACCAAATTAAAAATGTCTTAAACGAAACAATAATTAAAATCTTAAAATGCCAAAACTAGATATACCGGTAGCCCTCGTTGTCCTGAATGTGAATGAAGTGAATCTGCACATGGAGGGAAAAAGACTGTTGTGGCTGCAGTGTGAGTGGCTCTGTGGCGATCAGGAAATTTCCTCACAACCTCACATTTAACTCTTTAGTTGCACCATATGGTTTAAAAGTGGGAGGAAATGTGGGCCCGATTGGGTTTGTCTGCAGTTTATGTGGTGGCCCCACCTGTGTTTGTCCACTTTGGCTTAAGTGGGGACTCAGTGGGTAGGCTCGCTACGCTAGCCAGCCGCCTGGAGGAGAGTTGGAATGCTAGCGAGCTCCAACGCAGTGAGCTCCACTGTAGCAAGCTCCGTTGTATCGAGCTAGCAACCTCCGCTATAGCAAGCTACACTGTAGCAAGGTAGCAAGCTCCGTTGTATCGAGCTAGCAACCTCCGCTATAGCAAGCTACACTGTAGCAAGCTAGCAAGCTCCGTTGTATCAAGCTAGCAACCTCCGCTATAGCAAGCTACACTGTAGCAAGCTTACGATCTCCGTTGTAGCGGGCTAGCGAGTTTCGCTGTATCGAGTTTGCAGCTCCGTTGTATCAAGCTAGCAACTTCGGCTATAGCAAGCTATAATGTATCAAGCTAATGAGCTTTGTTGGACTGAGCTTGCGAGCTTTACTGTATCATGCTAGCATGCTTTGATTTTGCGAGCTAGCATCTCCACTGTAGCGAGCTATGCTGTGTAAAGCTAGCGAGCTCCGATGTAGCAAGCCCCACTGTTGCGGGCGGGCGAGCTCTGCTGTATCTAGCTATTGAGCTCCAGTGTAGCAAGCTAGCAAGCTGCAGTGTATCGGGCTAGCGAGCTTCTTTGTATTAAGCTAGCAAGCAGACCCACTGTCAACAGAGTGGCTGGCTAGCGTAGCGAGCCTACCCACCGAGTCCCCACTTAAGCCAAAGTGGGCAAACACAGGTGGAGCCACCAGGGAAAATATGGACAAACTAATTTGTAGCTCACATTTTCAACCCATTTTGAAACCATATGGGGTCCACCGGGCCTTGCTGGCTGACAGTTTTACCACTGATTTAAATTATTTTGTTGTGGTTGCTGAGACTGAGGGAACCAAACCAAGCAGAAATGTCAGGAACTGGTGAAGGTCCCACCATCACTGTTCTGTTCCCACAGAGGGTCGCCTGACCATTCCTTCATGCTCCCTGTCCTGAGGAATGTCGCTGCAGCCGAAGCTTGATGCGTCTCTGAGAGCTCTCTGGTCTCATTATGGGTGGAGCAATCTACTTTTAATGGCAGCAATTTGTTGGGTCTATATACCCAGACTGGTGTCACAAACTCTACGCAGGATCCCAAAGACATGTTTGATAGGCCTTTTTGGTGACTTCAGACAAAATGTGGACAGGGCAGAAAATGCGAATAGTGACTTTGGATTTAGAAAGCTGACAGCTGAACGCTGTTTAACACAATTTTACATAAATAAAAAAGGTAACATCAATATCAACAGAAAAATGTACAATATTGATTTTGTGAATGTCCTGCTGAACTGTATTTTCATTCCCTGTCTTAGATCGTTCATAAATCTAAATACAAATTTGAATAATCCTTTAATATTGGACGCTTTATTGAAAATATTGACCTTTCATTTGAGCAGATATTATTTTAACGGGTTGTAGTTTGATTGATGTTATTTGCACGTATTTTTAGTGTGATCAGCACAAAAACTGATGGAAATTCATGTTGTTAGCTGCAATGCCCGTACACATTTTAATCTCTTCCCAGGATAAATGTACTTGTTTTACAGGATATTTTAGGGAATAATTGTAAAAACAGAAATGGTTTGGTTCAGTGAAAATGTTCAGAGCAGCTATCGAGCCACGTAGTTTTAGCTTTCAAAATAAGAGCGGCCAAGTAAAAAAAAAATTTCTAGGTGAATGTATTTTATAACATTATATGGAAATAGTCACTTTTCTATTTTTTTGTTAACCGTTTACAATTAATTTGACCTTTATTTTTAGATCAGACACAGTTGTGAACAAAAGAAAAGTGGAGCAATGTTAGAACCACGGCTAGATTCTAAAGACAAAACTACAATTAGTATTGATGTATTTTTTTTAAATGTTGTCATTAATTGCTTTGCCGGTGGCATTGGTTGAAGGGGGCTTTGCTGCCGTTCCTCGTTTAGACCGATCAAGCAACCTTTATATCTTACTGCCAAACGCCTCAACACTGGCCAGCAATTTGGTCTCCTAAACCTGCTGCCCTGATCCACAATGACCCTGGTCCCATTTCGCATTGGACTTTGTGACGGATCTGCCCTGGTCCCAGGGTAACACCGTCATCCTGACCGTAGGGGACCGGTTCTCCAAGGCAAGTCGGTTGATCCCACTGATGAAGTTCCTTCTGCTCTGGAGACTGCTGAGCATCTGCTGCACCAGGTCTTCTGACACTATGGTCTGCTTGAGGACATCGTGTCAGACCGGGGTCTTCAGTTCACCTCTTGGGTGAGGAAGGCGACGTGTAACAATCTGGGCATCACCATCAGGTTATTACCCTGAGTCAAACAGCCAGGCAGAGCGCATGAACCAGGAAGTGATCAGATTCCTGAGGCTGTACTGTCATCAGCGGCAGAGTATGTCCAGTATTCCCTCAAAAAGGCAGATACTGGGATCTCGTTGTTCCTGTGCGTCCTGGGCTTCCAGCCATCATTCTTCCCCTGACCAGGGGCCCTTCAGAGCTGGCGACTGTAGATGACTGGTTCTGCTGTTGTGAGGAAATATGGGAGGTGGCCCACGTTCAGCTCCAGCACGCCATCCACCACACCCAAGAACAGGGAGACAGCCACCACAGAGTGGGTCCCAACTTGTCTTGTGGTCAGTGGGTCTGTCTCTCAACCCAGGATCTAAGCCTCCAAACTGCCCTGCAAAAAGCTGAGTGTGAGAAATGTGGGATCCTTCTGGATCATCAAGCAGGTGAACCCCATGTTGTTCTGCCTTCAGTTGCCCCCAGTGTATCGCATCGCCCCTACTTTTCATGCCTCTCTGTTAAAGCTTGGTAGTGATTCAAATGTTGAGGAGCCCTAGGCGCAGGGTTTGGATGGTTCTGTTTCCCCCTTGATTGCGGACTGCTTCAGAGAGGTCCTGGATTCCCAATGGGAACTTGCAGTACGCCCTGGACTGGGAGGGGTATGGTCCATGGGAGCAGTCGTGGGTGGACCGGGACAACATCCTCGATCCTACCCCAGTGGCTGACTTCCCTCGGGCACCCTGGCCTCTGGCAATCTGCGGGATCCATCACCACTTCCTGGGTCTCCACACTACACATCCCATCAGCTCCTGCTTTCACTCCCGGAAGCTCAACAGCTGTTCTTTTGTGGACTTTTAGTTGTGCTTCACTCCTGTTCTCCTGTCTATGCCAATAAAACCCACTGTACTGTTTGTGGCACCTTTGAAGTTTAAGAAGGCGAGTCGTGCGTCAACCTTGTGGGTAAAAAAAAAAAAATCATCAGCAGATGAAGGAAGAGCATAGGCGCATTTTACAGCGTGCTTCACGAAGGTGTCAGTTCACAGAGGAAAAGGGACATTCCATGTCCCAAAAGCAACTTCTATGAGAAGTTACCAAGGGCACTTGCCTTGGACTGTTGCCTAAACAACAATTAATAAGATCCTCGACAGTTCTCCTGGAGGTGGTCGGCTAAGGAAGGTGTAATCAAATTTATTTTTGTCAAGTTGTCAAGGTGCTCTGACTGCAATCTGTGTTGGGACTAGATCAAGTTATTTCTGACTCATTTGGAGATTCTGAACCGCTCTTAGTCTGACTCGTCACCTAGAACCCATCTGTCATAAGACACCATACCATGGGTGTTAGCCCTGGACAGATGAGCTTCTAGGATCACTCGAGCACTCAAACCCCTCCACCACGATAAGGTGGCAGTTCACGGAGGGGAAAAATTTGGTGTGTTGCAATTCTTTCTCTGTGACCAGATTTTCAAAAATTAAGAGGCAGAATAGTAAAGAATTGCAACACTTTTTAGTTTAACTAATAATAATCCAAAGATTGGGTGGGGGGAACTGAAGCGCTCAGAGAAAACCCACACAAACACACCTATTAGTGTGTCGCCCTTTTTTTTTTTATTTTATTTTTTTTAAGCTGGACCCGATTTTTACAAATATGCTCTTGTGCTATGTCAGAAGATGCTGTCTGTTTGTGTGTGCATGTGTTAAGTAGGGGAGGCATTTTTAAGAAACACATATTCATAGGGGGCACGCAATGTTCCCGTCCCCCCCTACACAAACACAAACTCCTATCCAAAATATCCTGGGGTAGCACAAATATTATGGAGCCAAACATAATTTTATTTTATTTCCGATTTTATTCCCTCAATATGTTTGTGTCTGCCCTTTTTGTGCCCTACTCGCATATAAAGTCTTATGCACATAATCTAATTACTTTCCTACTTCCATCTAAAGTCTTTTGTCCAACTCTCTATTTTTTTTGTTTCCTATTTGCATATGAAGTATTTTGCCCCTACTCGCTATTTTTTTTGTGTGTGTCCTACTTGCATCTAAAGTCTTATGCTCATACTCTAATTATTTTTTCTGTGTGTGTGTCCTACTTCCATCTAAAGTCTTATGTCCAACTCCCTATTTTTTTTAAATATTTG
>NW_023416924.1:200385-204222 GCF_002922805.2 Oryzias melastigma | reverse complement strand
GTCTGGAAACACAAATTGTTCCATTTGGGGGCCTTGACTGCTACATATCTCTTCTATTTTGTTACAGATACTATTTGATAAGTTGTGAAGTTAAATATTTCCTTTATTGAAATTTCTGTCTTTGGGTTTAAAAAAAAAAAGAGGGATATGTGGTGTTGTTACTGAGTGCCATTACACCATCTGCCCAGCAGGTGGAGATACTGATCTGTTTTGTACCAGAATGCAGTGCAGAAGATTAAACATTGATGGATCCCACTAACTGAGCAGATGTCCGTGTTTCATTTACAATTCTACCGACACAACACGGTCACACCACGAGCCACTGCCTCGGACCTCCACCCCCTACGGCTTTCCCTTCCTGCGGAGTACCCACCAGTGACGTCACCAGCCTCGGTCCCACTCCTGGAATCCACCTCCAGCTCTAGTCACGCTCAACCTCTTACCTCGCCATTAAACCTTTTGCCTCCCACGCTCGTCTCTTGCTGTGTTTCTTCCGGGTTCCAGCGTCTGGGTCGCTAAGTGTTCTGTAGCCATGACAACAAGGATTATTAAAATAACATTCCCGTTTGGTGGGCAAATAGTTTTACGGGCCGCACATGGCCCCTGGAACGTAGTTTGCTCACCCCTGTACTAGAGAATATTTTGTTCACTTCATATGAAAATGGGCGATTTTAGTCTAAAGGAGAGAAATGCATAAAATAATAATAAACTTCAAAAGTTTAACTGTTGCCTAAAACCTGCAGAATTAGAACAAATGTCCAATAACTCTAAAAAAAGTTAAATTTAAGGTAATTTCTAACAAATGAATGAACCTTTTTTATGTAGCATTCTACAACATCATTCAGGATACCAAAGTGCTTTACAATAACGAGATAAAAGGAAAATTGAAATTGACCAAATTAAGAACAAATATTAAAAACAACAGTATAAAATGGCAAAAAACAATGACATATGTATAAAAACTGATAAATGCAATAAAACAAGTAAAATAAGATGGTGCTGACTACTAACAAACCATATTTAAAGGTAAGTTTTAGTTGATGTTTAAACTGTTGAGGTTTGATGTCTTCTGCCGAATATTATTCCATAATTGAAGACCAACAACAAAAATAACGATCACCCCAGAGTTTAGGTCATATGTCACCTAATACCTGAATCAATTCTTGAAGTCCCCCTACAACAATTTTTTTTTCTTTAAACATTCCCAGTGGGGTCTTTATTAGGACTGTGAAGTTTTTAACAAAATTCCATATCCTAAATGTCTTAAAAGCCATTTTTCATGTTGATCTGAAGCCTTCTTTTCCAAAAGATTCCTCTGTGTGGGCGTGGCTTTTGGTGTTTAGCTGCATAACCCCGCCCCTTATCCTTTCCAGACATGCTAGCGAGACACACACTTTGATAAGACCATGAAAAAATAAAAATAAAATCATACATGACCATTTAGGCTGCATTGCAGCAGCAGCACTAGCTGGAGCTCAGAACTGATTTCATGCTAGCACATGCTGACTGTTGAATTCACTTGAACAAGAAATCTAATGAAATGCCAGAATACAGAAAGTGTCTAATCGTGCGTCGTTTTCTAAATGCGTGCAGACAGTGGTGACATTTTTAGATGCAGACGAAGGGTTATGTTCAGGAAAACAGTTCCGGTGTCCCATTAAACCACCCGGTGGATCCTGAGCCGAGCTGCTAAAAAGGAGCGGAGCTGCAATAAAAGATTGGCGAGCTGCTATAAAGGATCAGTGAGCTGCTATCACTGTGTAATGCATCCTTCTTGAAAAATAACTTCTTACAAAACTCTGATTCTTTCTCTGTCCTCTTTTTCTGCAAATAATCAAGTAATTATTGACATTGCTGTGACCATTAAATCCAATCCATTTTTTCCTCAGATTCCTTGGGGAAATAATGAAAGCTAACATCAGTATGACCTTTCACTGAATTACAATCCTTTAGAGCACAGAAGTGGGATGTTATCTTCTCTTCTCCGGCCTCTACGCTATAGCTGGGCTGTCGTGACGTAAATAAAGCTCAGGAATTCAAACAAAGTTTTTCTCGGACCGTTTGATTGATGGTGATTTAAAAGGAGAAATACTCAGAAATACAAACACAAAATGATTTCTTGTTATATTTATTCTCTTTCAGAAGGAAAATGCCACACATACATGTTAAAAACTAAAAAAACATGATTTTAATTGGAGGGGACTTTAAAATGTAGTTCTGATCCCCAAAATTTTGGCAGGTAAAGTTGAGAACCATGGAAAACAAAACTGCTATTTACCATTTACCAAATGCCATAGAAGCCGTTTCAAATAAAACTGCAACCAAATGCTGTTTCAAATTACACTGTCATAGCAGATAACATAATAGATCCATGTAAATCAAACTGGATGTGATGTCTATACAGTTTTAAGCTGTTTCAGTACAAAGAGATCCAAACTTTAGAGTCAGAAATCAGAATAATTTAGAGTAAAAATGATCAAACAGATCAAACTTCATATTTTCTGTTAAAAGGTGTAAAGTTACACGCTGCTGTTCTCCTAAAGTTTTCTTTTCATTCCAGAGACTCCTCACATCCTCAGAGAGGAAGAGACAAACATTGATCTCTATGATTTTCTTTAACTTTATTGCTTCTTACTAATGAGTCTTTCTATGTTGTTACATCCATGTTCTTACCAGATTTGTTCATCTTAACTCTATCATATGAAACTTAACTATCTCTCCACCAACAACATCACTGAGCATCAGAATCAAACATTTTCTAAATGTTCCAGAGTCTCTGTCCTGATCTTTTAGTAACTGATCCTTCCAGAATGTGAATGTGGATATCAGCTTCTTCATCGTCTACATCTGCAGTCTTCATTGAATCAGCTTCTCTTGTTTCAGAAACACAAACTGCTCTGGTTCAGAGAATGTTCTGTTCAGACAGAATGTGATTCCAACCCAAAGTGTGGTTTTCTCAGAGGAGCAGAGATCTTTCTGCTTCTGTTTGACTTCATGAAACCAGCAGAGACCAGAACTGAGACAGAAACTCTGAGAGTGGAAGTGAGCGCTCTGAATGCTGAATGTGTCTGTGTTTGGACTCCCAGCAGAACTGTGCTGCTCTCTCATGTTCCTGTGGTTTCAGGAGGATCAGAAGAAAACACACTGATGTACTTCAGGATAATTGCACACGTGCACAACTCTACATTTCCTCTTTCATGCTGTCACTTCCTGCATGAATCTTTATCTAATTGCAGGAATATTAGTTATTTTCTTCCATCATTTCACACAGCAGTTCACCAAGTTCCTCCACTGCAGACAGAGACAGTCATGTTGATCTGAACATTAGAGAAACTCATCATGGAGCTGAAATATCATCCTGATTCACTCAGAGGACACTTGAACAGCACACAGGTTTTTGTAGCACACTTTCTCAATGTGTCTGTCGGGCTATCCATACCCCCTTTTTGGATCTGGAACTGGACTGTTTGTATCGGGTAAGAAGAAACATTTCTGCTCCTTCAGCTGTTTGATTGTAGAAAATGAGTTTCAAGTCAGTTACAAATATTTAGAGTTTGATGATCTCACTAATTCTGGAACATCTGCTGGTTTCTGAGAACAAGATCAGATCTGAACTTCAACTGAATTTAACTGAAGTTTGGAAACAAAACTGAAGAAAATCATCAATTTAATGAAGGAAACGGTTCACAAAATACTTTTGTTTGTCAAAAAATGTTTTAAAATATTTTCTACATGAAAAAAAGAGACTTTTGTGTGAGTGTGTGTCTGTGCTGCTTGTTGCTGCTGTCAAACTTCAGATGAGTCCGTAGTGAAGCCCGTGGTGAGCGTGTACCCAGC